>NC_054537.1:51629644-51929644 GCF_017654505.1 Polyodon spathula
TCCCTTCAGGAACTACATTCCGAGTACAGTCAGGAGTTTGGTGGTAGACTTTCCATGTCTGACAGGTATCAACCTATGTATATCACGGAAGCAAAGAGCAGTAATCGCAACACTTGTGCCTATTGCCAGCATGAGAATGTACACCTTATTGTTGATAAACTGGCTCAGAAGGGCATCATACAAACAAAAAGCATATCAACCCTTCTCTCAAAAATAACATGCGACACACAGGACAAAAAATGCATTGACCAGGAGTGTACAAAATGCTGTACAATGAAGTCGAACTAAAAGAACATGACACAAATGAAAGTAAAATAAGAACAATGGGAGAAGGAAGACGTGACAGTTGGTGATAAAACATAAAAACTGGGTGAAAAAAAATCACAATATGGAAGTCTGGAACAACTGGTCAGTGAACTCAACAACCATTTTGAAGCAATTACTTGTCACCAGTTCAACTGGCTTTATCAGTCAAAGAATTCAGGCACCTAAAAGAACATTTGATGGAAAATGAACTAGCCCTGCATTTTGACTTCTCCGAAAACTACGCGTGCAAACTAAATTCTGAAATCCAGGCCTTTCGTTTTGGTGGAAATCGTGAACAAGCTACCATTCACACTTGTTGGGTACACATGCAGACAATTGTAGTCATTTGCAACAGTTTCAGTCAATAAGGCACGATGAGTGAGCAGTGTGGGCACACATTGATTCAGTAATCAAGGAGCTGAAGGAAAAACATGAGACAGAAATAGACACCATACACCAAACAGGGCCAATTGCGTTCAGGTGTGGGTTCAAACATATGACATGGAATTTCACAGAAAAGGCACATGGGAAAGGCTCCCCAGATGGCATGGGAGGTACAGTAAAAAGGATGGCTGACAAACATAAACAGCGATAATGGCTTGCAGTGTCCCAAAGAACTGTATGAGTTTCTTAACAAAAATAAATAAATCATCGAGCGCTGTCAACTTTAAATGGATAGAGGAATCTGACATACTCCGACACAATGAAATGCTTGAAGAAAGTAACTGGGATAATGAATACACACCAAATCCTCTCATCTTCACCAGGAATCTTCATCTTCTACAGAGATGTCAGTTGTTCCTGTGAATGCCCAGGGATCTGCTCCTGCTACAAACCAACCAAACTTGATTTTGGAAACAAAGACAGACCCTGTGTAGAGGGCCCACAGCACAGTAATGAGCCAGGTAACCTCTTCTCTAGCTCTGCTGATAGTGAGGATGAAGCGGATAAGTATGCCGTGGGAATCTTTGTGATCGTCAAATATGATAAGCCATATGTCGGCCAGATAACCAAGATCCTTGATGATGAAGTAGTAGAGGTTAATTGCATGGTACAGTTTGGGAAGAAACATGCTTTTGTCTGGCTGGAGAGACCAGACTGTACATGCTACGTGTTACACAATATTGTGAGCAAAATATCAGAGCCAGAGCCATCCCGTCACTCTGTCAAGCTTGCAAACTTTGGCTGGATGCTATCAGATGTAATTATGAAGTGAGACCTCGTCATAATAATGAGGTCTTTTAGGACCTTGATATAGAATATTTATAGTTTTTATGCAAAAAAAAAAAAAAATGTTAATTTCTTATTTACCCGGTAATGATATTGAAAATAGGTCTACTTGCATCAGATAGCTTTTCTACTAGAAGAAAATAACCTTGTTTAGATGTTTTTTTTTTGTTGTTATTTGTTTATTGTGTTGTTTTAAAGTTGTATTCCAATGTATGACCATATGAAACCTGTGAAAAACCATATGAACTGTCACCCTGATGAAGGCTGTTACTGTAGCTTAAAACATTCTTAAACGTTTTCGTTAAATAAAATTTCCATTATTTCTGGAGTGCATTTGAGTTTGCGTCTTTCTTTTCTTTTGATTGAAGCTTTGCTAATTTGATAGCATCGTGGAGTACGCTGAGGTGCCAACAAAATGTCAAAACTTTGCAAGGGGGTGAATACTTCTGCAAACCACTGTGTGTGTGTGCAGAAGTATTCACTGCTAATAGGGTGGGAGCACACTTGTCAGAGGCTCAGGTTCAAGGCACTTGGATACTCATACAAAGCCACCTCCACATAAATCATCTTTATTTTTTTTTAATTTAGTAGTCTGCAATTGTTTTTATCATTTTCTCCCAATTTGGAATACACAATTATTTTTAGGCTCAGCTCACCACTCACACCCGGGGCGAAGAAAAGCACAAGCTTCTATTTCACACTGCAGGCCCACCATCCAGCCATCTCAGAGCTACAGCGTCGGAGGACAACGCATCTCTGGGCAGTTTACAGGCAAGCCCGCAGACGCCCAGCCAGACCACAGGGGTCGCTGGTGCGTGATGAGCTGAGGACACCCTGGCCGACCTAAGCACTCCTTCCCCCCACCCACCACCCCTTCTGTCCATGGTCAGCAGTGGAATAGCCTGAACTCGATGTCCGGCTATAGGGTGTATCTTGCACTCCACACGGAGCGTCTTTATCGGATGCGCCCCCTGGCAATCTTTTTAGCACTGAAACACTTCAGCCGAGTTTTAAGAGGAAGGGAGATGAAGATTTTTGCAGACAATGCCACAGCTGTAAAATACATCAACCATCAGAGGGGGGCACATGCCCAAGGGTAATAGACTGGGTATCTAATACACTGGGCCATCCACATGTAGACCTATTTGTGACAACAGAGAGCACTCAAAAGCCACTTTTTTGCTCCCGGTTTTACCAGAAAGCAGCCATGGCAGCAGGCGGTCTGTCCATTTCATGAGCAAAGGGCCTAATGTACGGATATACACCCCTGCCACTAATCCCAGCAATACTCAAGAAAGTAAAAAGAAACAAGGCCAGCCCCATCTTGATAGAACCTTATTGGCCCAAGAGGTTTTGGTTCTCAAAAATCCTGCCTGCACTTACCAGTGAGCTGCGATCTACTGTTCGAGCACAGCGGGAGGATTAAGCTGGCTGCTGCATCATGCTTTGGATAGAGCAGTGGTGCGCAAAGTGCGGGCACGACTATGATTAAATGGGCAGCTCTGTAAAATAATTATCTATATATATTTTATTTTTTTAAGGGATAGAAAATTTAAAATTAATACATAAATGACAGATAATTAGTCCAAGTTCTTACCTTTCAAATGAGCCATTGACGATCACTAGGACTTGTACAACCGGAGAAATTAATTAATTTTAAAGTGGCAAGTGTGTCTCCCTGACTAGTACCTTTCTCGCCAGGATACTGCATACAGTTGTGCCATATTCTCTCCATTTCTTAATAATGGACTTTACTGTGCTCCGGGGGATATTCAATGCATTGGAAATGTTCTTATGTCCTAACCCTGATTGGTGCTTTAGAAGAACCTTATTCCGGATTTGCTTTGAATGTTCCTTCGTCTGCATGATGTAGTTTTTGTTAGGAAATGTACTAACCAGCTGGTGTATTTAACCTGAAATTATGTGAAACACCTTAATTGCACACAGGTGGACTCCATCAACTAATTATGTGACTTCTAAAGAGAACTGGTTGCACCAGAGCATATTTAGGTGTGTCATAGCAAAGGGGGTGAATACTTATGCAATCAATTATTTTCTGTTTTATATTTGTAATTAATTTAGAAACATTTTTAGATTTTATTTTTCACTTTGACATTATGGACTTTTTTGTGTTCAGTGGCAAAAACTCCTAATTAAATAAATTTTGATTCCATGTTGAAACACAATAAAATGTGGAAAAGTCCAAGGGGGGTAAATACTTTTGAGAGCCACTGTAGTGGCTGTCAGACGGTCACTGTCTTGCTCACGCAGAGATTAACACAGAAATAAAAAAAAACACTGGTTTTGTATTGCTGTAAAATGACGCATTTTTGTTTTAATAATGTTGACCAATAATAATGCAATACAACGTTGCATATCTGACCGTCACATAACCACCCTGACCAATTAACTGCCCAGGGTTAGTTCCGTGTTAATGCTATCAGCATAGGTGTAGATCCCGGGGCTATCCCATTATATATTATATATATATATATATATATATATATATATATATATATATATCCTATACTTTTTGTTAGGGTGGTGACATATGTAGTCATACCCCCCAGTTTTCAAGCTTAATTTTACTGTAATTATATATGTAATGTTTCTTCTCTTTACATCTCATCTTGTACCAGTAAAAAAGAGTTATCTAATAATTTCATAGAACAGAACAAACTACGTCGTACTAAAAAAAAAAAAAAAAAAGTCTACTTGCAAAGCTCCGCCCGTCGTCTAGCAAACAAGTTTGCATTGCAATAATGTTGCACTCCTGCGACAACAATGCACAAACTGAGTTTGAGAAACGTGCTTGAACAGCTTGCAGCTTGAACAGTTGACGAATTTGTGTGTTAGAAATAGTACCAGTTAAATCATACTGATACATTTTGTGTTGAATTAAAGTTTTATTTTTTATGTTTTATTTTTTATTTTCAAAATGAAAAATATATGGGACTATGTTATGAATACTTAGTGTATATGCATTTGGTTAGCCTGCCGTTTCGAGTATGTAAAGCAGTCTTTCTTTTCTGTACTGTACTGTTGAAAGTTAAGTGCCCTCCCATTGGACACACAAACACATGCACAACAATGACTTGATTTTATAATGAATTTTAAACCTGTTTAAACACTTGCGTTCTACCTGCTAATCTCCTGTTGACGTCAAAATGAAAAGAGCCATCTAGGCCAGCCGAGCTGTTAAGACTGAGCAATCGCAGAATGTCGATTCCGACAGTTTGGACAAAAGAAAGAGACCTACAAAAAGAAATCGGCGCCAAGCCTGAACTAAATCAGCAAACATCTCATCAGCCAGGATCTTCAATCTGGACAAGAACAAAGAAACTCCCCAGCAAATATTAATTCTGTTGGTTGTTGGAATACAAAGAGACATTAAATAGCTGTTTTCGAAAGGTTCTGCCAGGATGCAGATAAATTAAATACTGTCAATTCATGGTGTTATATGAGTATGGGAGGGGAAAGCAACACAAATTAAATGAAGAAGACAATTCATTAAACGCTAAATTTAAGCAAGTATCGATTATTGAATTTTAGCATCAAATAATACATACTAGCACAGGGGTGGCCAACCGGCGGCTCCCGAGCAGCATGCGGCTCTTTTGTGGTCAAACTGCGGCTCTTCGAACTTCCCATATATTTCATTACACAATTGTTTATTTATTTATTTATTTTTATATGTGTATTATTTTTTACAATAAGTCTCAGAGGTTTTACCTGTCCATGTAGCAGCATTGCATAACTCATCTAAGGAGACGCCATGAAGGAAAGCCCACGAAGTTGCTTGGCCTCTGGTAGAATGGGGCGTAATGTCCCCCAGTAACGGGGAGTCCGTCTGTTTATATGCCAAGCGTATCGCGTCTGTCACCCAGTGCGCTAGACGTTACTTCGATAGGGCCTGACCTCTAGAGCGGGACCTGTGGCAGACAAACAGCTGGTTGGACTGTCTCCAGGACGCCATCCTATCCAAATAATAGCACAGAGCCCGAACTGGGCATAGAGTGTGTGGTGTATGGTCCTCCTTTGACTCGTGTGGGGGAGGTCTGAGAGTTTCCAAAACCACTGATTGGTTAATATGGAATGAGGATACCAACTTTGGCAAAAAGGATGGATTTGTTCTTACTGCTACCCTCGAGTCACTTACAGTGAAAACCATACATGTGCCATTGATGGACAGCGCATGAAGCTCACTTACTCGTCTGGCAGACGTAATGGCTATTAAAAATGCCACTTTCAATTTAACAGGACGCAGTTGTGCTGACGCCATGGGTTGAAATGGGGGACCCATAAGGGCCCACAGTACCAGTTTTAGATCCAAGTTGGGGACCATACTTTTCATGGGAGGACGAAGCCTCCGAGCCCCTTTAAGCAATTTCATTGCCAAGAAACTTGCCCCAGGGGACACCGAGTCAATTTTGTCACACTGATATTGCTTCCAGGTATACTTTCAAAGTGGACGCTGATTTTCCTGCGTCAAACAAGTGTTGTAAGAAGGTTAATATCATCTCAATCGGGCCTTGGTGATTTATGTAGGCTACAACTGTGGTTTTGTCCGTCCAGACCAGAACATGTTTGTGCACTAATTGCTGGCAAAAATAGGATAACGCCAGGCTCACTGCTTGCAGCTCTTGCACATTTATGTGTGCTTGCTGCCAATGTCCCTTTCACTGACTTTTTATTCCTCTCCCATTCCAGACTGCACCTTAGCCAAGGCTGGAGGCGTCTGTAGTGATCACTTCCCTTCTGTGAGGGGATTCGAGGGGAGATCAGAAGCACAGATTGCCGGGATGGAGCCCCCACTCCAGTGTCTTCCGGCATTGTCTGGACACTCGCACCAGATCTTGGACCGGGTGCACCTTGAGCGTATTCACCCAGGCTTGAAGCGGGCGAATTCTCAGCAGCCCTAGTGGAAGGATTCTCGAGGCGGCTGCCATCAGCCAACAACCTTTGATATATTCTGACCTGCAGGAGAGCGTCCTCTCTGAATAGGGAGAGCGCGGTCTCCAACGACCGAATCCTGTCATCCGACAGTGAGGCAAGCATGCAGAGATGAAGACGAACACACGCATCCACTGAAACGTGTGTTGTCAACCATCCACTTCTTTTCACACTGCAGGCCCGCCATAGAGCTACCTAAAAGCTACAGCGTTGGAGGACCATGCAGCTCTGGGCTATTTGGAGAAGGGGCCCCGCAGGTGCCCGGCCAGTCTACAGGGGTCACTGTGCGCTGCCCCCGGGAATTCCCTTCCATGGCCAGCAGTGGAATAGCCTGGACCCGAACCGGTGACCTTCGGGCTATAGGATGCATCCTACTCTCAACGTAGAATACCTTTACTGGATGTGCCACTTGGGAGCCCCATGTATTGCAATTTATTGACATGATTATTAATTCCAGTCCCTTCCACTGCCAGTTAAATTTTTGTGATCATAATCAGCTTAATGTAAGAAACCAAAACCACAAACAAAGCGATTTTCAGACAGATCTATGCCCCTGGCTGTCATCAACTAAAAAAAAAAAAATAAACAAAAAAACTATTTGAAATCCTCTTGACCTTGAAAAGGGTGAAATTTGGGAAAAGAAAGCAGCTGATTTTGGGTGCCTTTACACATATTGAGAAGGCAGAACCACATCTAAAATTGTTTGTGCGGTCAACAAAATCAATCAATGTGAGGTGCTTGTGGACAATCCAAAAACACAATGTGGGTTGAAATGTGCCTCAGCACTCAGGACTTTATTAAATAATAAACCAAAAACTGAAAACAAAAGGGACAGTGCCCAAAATAAAGAAAAACAAAATACAAATACCCCCAAGACCAGAGAACTGGTAAGACTCTCACAGGTAGCAATTTTATTCCTTAACTTAACTCATCACTTGCAGCTCTAAGCACTAAGCTTGCAGCTCGCCTTTACACACCTCCCTGTGCTGTACAGCTGCACCTTTTATAAATGACAGAGGGCTTAACTAAGTATCAGTAATTAGTTAATAATTAATGGGGCTGACAGCCAATTCAAACCCTTCTGCTGAACAACCCTACTGTGTCACAGTGCTCAGGATGATAATCCAGTTTTTATCTGGCTTGTAAAAAGGAGAAATGAAGAGATGCCAATATCTGGTCCAATTCTGAGTGATAAAGCCTAACAGTTAAACACTGTGCTGGACGGCGATCCTTAGTTCAAGGCTTAAACTGGCTAGCAAAGCGCTTTAAGCACCATCACGGAATACAGCTACTTGTTGTGTATTATAAACTGCATTGTAATGTATTCTTAATCTCGTTTACATTCTCTTTTAATGTAAAGCATTTCCCCATGTTTAAAGCAGTTTGCACTTTATTTTTGTCCAGTAACCTATTTGTGCATGGGTAAATGTAATTTTCTATAGAGTTGTTCTGTAATCATATTAGCTCTTTAACAAGCCAGTGGTATTCTCTGAACTGTTTCCTTATTTTTGTGGTGTATCCGTACTCTCTTTCTTTGTGTTTTATTTATTTTATTTTGTCTCCACGACATCACTTTTTTTTTTGTATGCGTGTCGTTCGCTTCGCTCCCGGTGTGCATACTTTTATTTTGTGAAAACGCAGATTTCTTTTTTTAGATTTGTACAGGTATGCATATTGCATGCTGTACGCTAAAATGGTATACCATTTGTGCCTTGTTGAAGTACTTTGTCAGATAATTCAAATTATTTATTTTTGGGCTTATTTTATTTTTTTAAGCCAACTTGTGTGATTTAATTGAATAAATCTCTTAATGTATTGATTTATTTGTGTGCACAAATTTCTTATCAATTTTCAATTATGTATTTTATATATTTGAATTAAAAAAAAAAAAAAAAGGTTTCCTTTTATTGGTTGTGTGTATTTACTGCATTGCTTTTGAATGACAGAAAATATGTATTAGCAATTTTAACTTGCCATATGTGAAAAGACATGGTGCATATGACCTTACTTCTGTATTGATGCCGCCGTTCTATTGTATTTTCTTGTCTATAACAATGTACCACTTTACCATTAAAACAAAAATGTATAAAAGCTTAGAGTACAAAATATAGCCGTAGGAGACTCCTCATGTTTTTAGCACACTAGTTCCTTTTAAATTGGAAAGCAGTACGTTGTTGTACTGTAGACAGACAATAACAGTGGAATGTCTCATTTTGGAAATTGTTATGCATAATCTGCATGTCTCTGGTTATAGATTTTGAGAGGAAAGCATTTTACCAAAAAGTACAAGAGTGGCAACAGCAAGATTTAAACCTGTCTCTGTTTCGTACCTTATGCAAAAGAATATACACCAATTTCATCCATGCACATTTTATATATTAGTGCTAAATGGCACATCAATCCTTAGAAGATTTTTGGAAATCCATTTAGGCTATAAAGCTTGCTGAAAAAACACCTGTCTGCCACCAAGAGCTTTGGTATGTAACCGGTGACCCAAGGGTATTCATAAATCTCTTGTACTAAACGGATCCAATCCTGGACCCAGGCTCCAATCTTGCTCCTATGACATTTCCAGTACAGTACAATGCCTTTTGATGATCCGGCTTCAGTGAGCCCGGATCGAATTCAGTTTTTTGAACTTGTTAATACAACTGGCTCCGTAGCTCAGAAAAGGAACTGATCTGATAACACCGTGTAACAATTTTTTTTTTTTTTTTTCCTGGGTAGTAAGTGTTATTTCCTAATTGCTTATGCCTCAAAAATATAGAAAATGGCTATTATTCCCCACAAACTTTGCTTTTGTGACCAGGACAGTGATATTTCAAAATATCACTATTTCCAATGTGAAAACGGGCAAATGTGTGTCTTTTCGTTCACATAAAGTCAGAAAAAAACAACATATGAATCCAAATTAACATGTATTTATACTAAAGTAATACAAAAATGACTACAAAAGATTTAGAAGTGAGTAGTTTTTCGAGATTTACGATTATACTGTAAATACAGTATATTTGTTTTTTCGTGTTTGTGGATCAGATGCACAAGACTGTTGGGGCTATGTTGCCATGGTTGCCACCATGCTGGCCATTCAAGCCTCAGTGACTAACCCCACACGATCAGGATGCCTGGGATCCCAAATAACCAGTTTTTTTTTTTTTTTTTTGTTGCTTTTGGTCCCTTTTGTATATGAGGCTGTAATTCCTTTTTTTTATTATCCAATTTGTTCCATGTTCCCTACATGGTGAAGTTTCATTGTACGCTGTCACATCTGAGCTGGCCATGCTAAAATATTTTTTACAAAGAAGAAATGTTATTTTTTTCTTCTAAAAACATCTCTTTTTTGTGTTTTTTTTTAAATCTGTATTGAACAGGGTGAGTTTCACACAATTTAACTTTTTTTATGAAAGCGTAGTGTGTACACATTCATTTAATGTATGACATGTACCTGTAACCTTTTATAGTTAGAGTTATAGCCACAAATCTAACAGTAAAAAAACAGGCAAAAATAGCTTAGACCTTAAAGGGTTTTAAGGCAAATTGCGCCTGGGATTTACAGGGGTTGGTTTAATAATTAGAAATGCCTGACATAGGATTTCACTGATTTGATTTTCTGAAAGCTGTTAATTGTTCTGGAGGGACACATGAGGATTACAGTGTATCCCATTGTGAATGTGGTGGTGGAAATTGACAAAGTAGCCCATGAATTCATCACTATTGATTATTTTTTATTTTTTTTTGGTATCAGTAAAGTGAATAGAGAAGACTATAGTCCGTGGCTCCCCTGGTAGAAATCATACACAGGATCCTGTAAGTTCCTGTAAGATCCTGTAGCATCCATATAGGATCCTGATCAATGTCCTGTACAGGAACAGGTTCCTGATCAATGTCCTGTACAGGAACAGGTTCCTGATCAATGTCCTGTACAGGAACAGGGTCCTGGTCAATATCCTGTACAGAAACAGGATCCTGGTCAATATCCTTGTACCCATCCCCTGATCAGTGCCTTTCAGCAACTTTGTCCCATAGTTTTTTTGAAAGCGCCTTGGTGCTCATGGTTTAGTCTTTACTTTGAAATGCACTACCCAGCAGAAGGAACCTACAGGAACTGCTGAATTTATTCTGAAATCATGTGAATCACTACAATTTAACACAGGTGGAGGCCACTTAACTTGCTGTGTGATTTTGAAGGCGATTGGTTACACCTGAGCTAATTTAGGATTGCTATTACAAGGGGGGTGGACACTTATCCAACCAAGCTATTTCAGTTTCTATTTTTAATTAATTTTCTACAAATTTGTTGTGTAGAAAGTTGTGGGGTAGGGTGTGTAAAACAAAACTATTTTAATGCATTTTAATTCTAGGCTATAAGGCAACAAAAGGTGAAAAATTTGAAAGGGGGTGTAGACTTTCTATAGGCACTGTGTGTGTAATATATATAAATTTCAAGCGGGGTCCTGATATTTCCTAAAGTAATGAGATTAAATCATATTTCTCACAGGCTGTTGACTAGGATCCTGTTCCTGTACAGGATTTTGACCAAGACCCTGTTCCTGTACAAGATCCTATGGGGAAGCTACAGAATCTTACAGGATCCTGTGCAAAATCTCACAAGATATTGTAGGGTCCTGTGTAGGATTTTACATGATCACATAGCGTCCTTTAGGATCATGTGTGGGATCTTATAATATCTTGTAGGATCTTGCGTAGGATCTTGCAGGATCTTTTCGTGTCCTACAGGACCCTATGTAGGATCTTGCAGAATCTTGTACACTATTCTATTGTAGGATCATATGGGATCTGTCAGGATCTTATACAGGATCCTGTTGAAGATTTCTACCAGGGCCTACACATGAGAAAAAGTATGTTTTGTTTTATTTTCAGGGATTTTGTTTGTTTGCTGTAAATAGTATTGTTGTAAATAATCATTAGAAAGACAAAAAGACTAAAAGTCCACACTACCTGGACAACGAATTGTGAAAGCCAAAATCTTCTGAATACTGTGTATTTAACTGGGATTGAAGCTGAAACCGTCAAGAGCTGTGAGTATGACCGAGGCTGGGTTTGTTTTATTCTATAAGGAGTAAGGATTCATTTAGGATTTAGATCCTATGTAAAACTATAGAAGCGATATGTATAAGTGGGGCCTCCATTGTTAATATTGTGGCACACGCTTGCTTCCCAGCACCTTTTGTTTGCAGTTGATTGATTTTGCTCTTCTGTTCATTTTATGCTACCATTGCTGGTAGATTTTGTTTACCTGAATCAGTGTCCGTCCAGTTATATATAAAAATCAAAACATGTGCCACTGTACATACATTGCCATAGATCCCCCAACATGTAATTAGATCAGCCAGTTTAACTCATAGGGCCTGATTCATGTATTGGTGGTAAAACTTGAGTTTTCTCACTCCTCCAATCTTTACTTCTTGCTTCTACTGTAATTCACAGGCATCTTAATGGTGGTTTTTCTTAGTTTTTGATCAACTCTCATGAATAATTAATTTGTATACTTACCTCCCTTTTGCCCATAATAGTGGGACATAGGGTTTTCAATTAGTTTTGAAGTATGTGGTGGTACTTACAAGGTAGTAGGGGGCACCAATGTCATCTAGGCGCATAGAGTCAAGGAGAGAGAGTGTGGGAGGGCAGTGTCCTTTTGAATAAAGGGATAAAAATGGTTTCTGGCACATTTGTGCTTGGTTTAAGCATGTGCTGGTAGTAGTGGTCTGCTTGTAGTGTCTGACAAAATACTTGATTAGTGCAATGAAGGAGCTTTTTCAGCACTGCTCACAGTGACAAGAGGAGCATCAAGGCCCCTGCAATACAAGACTGACTGAAAAAATAGCTAGTATTTCCTAATTGCTGAAATAGACTGATGCAGAATATTGACTTTCACTCAACTTAAATATACCTCTACTTCTTTAAATAACACAAATTATACAGTGCAGTGTGCAAAACCTTGGGAAACCCCACTAAAAATGACATTTGGAAGCTATAAACAAACTGGAATATAAGCAAAGTCTGCATGAAGTCTACAGGAAGTTGAGTGTACATATAGCTGAACTATGTAAGAATGTAGTAAATATCTATACATAATCCACAATAGTTTAAATATTGTCTTTTCAAATATTATCCCTTCTGTCATGTATTATCTTATGATTATTATTTATTTATTTTGCTTCAATCTCAAGTAATTCAAGATATTTAAATTCATAGATGATGGATTTATACAGCACACTGGGAATTAAGGTTTAGGCTATTTGAATAGGAACAAAATGTTCTACTTTATAGAGAGCAAGTAGCTGAAGCTGCTTCTGAACAAAATAAATATATACTGCACTGGTAACAGTAAAAAAAAAAAAATAGTTTAAGAAAAATCACACTGGTTTTAATAAAGCAAATGATTCAGATAAAAATTGAGAAACGAGTCCGACCTTACCAAATACCGCAGTACCCCCTGCTGTCAAAGGTATCTAGTCTTTAGTAATAAGAAATAAAAAGCAATATTTATAACAATTTGTGAATTTAACAAAGACAATAGACTCAAAAAATAGTATTCAATTTATCCATCTTTCGCTGTGGACCCGGTGTAACAAACCTACAGATGTGGCAATGTTGGACACCAGTGTGGAATATGCAGAGTTAAACAGATTCCCGCATCAAGCCAGTATTACAAACACAATAAACACAAAAAAAAAAAAAAAAAAAAAAAAAACCTTTAAAATTTGTTTTGGTAATTGTTGTAAAATACTAGATTATGATATTAATGAAAAGTATGGACATTTTTAACACAAACTGCGGTAAGGACGTAGCCCATCATATTCTGATATTCATATGAATGGGGAGTAGTTAAAATTATATTTTTGATATAAATGCGTTATATATTAATGAGAGATCAACAGTACACAATTCATAAAATCATTTAAAATTGGCGTGCGTGCGTTGTGTAGGGATTAATTTAGGGGATTTTGATCCCACAACAGTTTATTTTAGTGTGTCAGAGTAGGTTCCGGAGCGGGACCTCCCTTTTAGTGGGAGCAGTGCTAAGCCAGTGTTTGGCAAACTTTTGTTTTTAGCTGTTTTCTCACTGTATTTTGTTTTGGAGTTATTATTTTGATTACACTCTGTTTGTGTATGTCTTCCTGCACTAGGGCTATCATTGCTGGTACCCTAGTGGCATCCACCTGTCTCTGCAATTGTGCTTATTTGAATAAAACCTGGACGCCTGAGTGGCGTTGTCAGCTGCATCCCTCTGTCTCTCATCATTCAGCGGACACCCACAACAAAAGTAGCAGGTACCAAGACCCCCTGTTACAGCAATACATTCTGAGTATTTTTTGTAGTGTAATTATTGACACTAATGTGTGAAACCTGAATTTTAATGATCTGTAGCTCCAACATGCAAGAAAAAAAAAAAAAAAAACTGCATATTTTAAAAGCATATTTCATTTTCAGTAAAGTAACACATTGAAAATGTATATAACAAAGGAATTTCTTAATTTAAGGCCCTGTCCACACTGCATAACTGATCTTGAGAACCGTACTCGAAACCAATCTAATGAATCCAGCTCAAAGTATCCACACTAAAGTACCATTTCATGTTTAGTCGAGCTTAATGCATTCACACTCTTAGAATAGTTTGGTTACAGTTCCTAGCAGCGCAATGAACAGTGGAAATTAATTCAATAGTATCCCACCATGCACTGTATTTGGTTTTAAAATAATGTGTTATGCCCCTTTGGCAGTGTGTCTGCCCCAGTGCTTATTTATGTTAATATGTTGTGTGTTAATGTTTGTGTATAGTCATTGGTACACGAGATATAAATGGGTCTGTGTAACACGAGTGATTTAAAATATATATTTGTATTTAGGCACGAGGATTGCACAGCACTTCATGTGCTGGTAAAATGTAATAATATGTGAGCATGGGAAATTGCACAAAATTAATTCATGTGCAGTTGTACCGAGACTCCAATTGAATGATTGATTAGCAATCGAGTCTGGGTACAACTGCATAAAAGCAGCATGTTTTCACTCACTCAGGGTTGTGTGTTCTGGAAGTGGAGAATGGGTGAGAGAGAGGAGAGGTAATTTAAAATTAAATAACAATTGCTGTTATTTAGTCATGCTGGAGTGCCAGCACGGTACTTGCTTGTTTAACATTCATCCACTTGTTTTGTCTGTTAGTATGTTTTTGTTTGCCTATTTACTTTGCCCACAAGTGGCGTGTCCTGTTTTGGTGCGCCGTTTTGGATCAATCTTTTGTTTTGCAATAAACTGGCACAAGCAAGTGCATTTACCATATCACTCGCAGTGCTGTGTGTTTTCTTCTGGTCTGACCACCACTGAAGCCAGCCTGTCACAGCCCCATATTAATAGAGATCCATATTGATAAAAATAAATAACATAAGTATTTTTTAAAAAGTAAATGCAAACACACACACAAGTAGGCCTTCAAGTTTTCAGGTTTTAATCAGGTGATATTCCTTTAAACAAATTGAGCTAATTCTATTTTCATAATTAAACTCAGAAAAAAGCTGTTGATTACAAAACAATTTTTGTTTTTACCTTCATATCTTGCCTGACTACCCCGAGGTGGTCTCGAATCCAGTTCTTGAGTATTAAATGCTGCATATTTAGCACTTTTAAAGGCATAGTGTGGACAGGGCCTAAGGTACATGTCACAAATACCTGTTTCTTTTCATGACGTGCACTGTTTTTGTCAATATTTGTGAATATACTTAAAGTAAAAGTAATGCACTTTTTTGCATGTGTTTGTGACATACCAAATATTAACAAACATTAACCTCAATAAAATAGCTTTTTACAATAGATAAACTTAAACAAATGTTACAGTGCCTATTGGTACCAAGTATTGGAGTCTGACCCAGATTTATTTTGAGTCTGGTGCACTGTCTCCCAATCTCTCGCTGCTTCATCCTCCTCAGATCCCCCTCTCCCATTCACCTTCTGCCATTAGCTGTCAAGGGGTCAGCTGATATCCCAGCATGCATTTCTTCTTAAAGGAGTAAGCCTCTATACCTGACAACCCAGACAACATCTCATAACAAAAAGAATGTGCTTTTTATTTTATTTTCTGGTACAATAATACTTGTATATAATACAGTAATACAAATGTAGTATTTTAAAATAAAAGTAACCGGAAAACTCTGGTGGGAACCTTATACATTGCCATATGTAATACCTCTACTACAGCTGGTTGTAGGCACGTCAAGCTTGTGTTAAACTAAAGATGGCTCAACAAGGAAGGTTATTTTAACATTCATGTTCTAATCAAGTTTGTCACGTAAGTTACTTACAGCATGTTTTTTTTTTTTCTTTCTAGTTGTATTTCTGTTACTTCCAAGTAACGTGAAATGGATTACTACAGTGTGATGATTCCGTGACTAGTCATTTTGTTTAGATATATTGTTGAGGCACATATATATGTCTGAGATATCAGGATTGAACAGTCCCTGATTTAGTTAGTTGTTATAGTTTGAAACTACAATGTTTTTTTTTTTTTTTTTTTTTTTTTTTTTTCCAGTCGTACTACCTGTATATTAAAACAGAGAGTTGGAGAAAGCCGCAGCAAGACAAAATTCCCCAGACGGGGCACTAAAACAATCAAAATGTCTTAAACTACCCCACTATTACTCTGTCTCTGTAGTCTAAATCTTAAAAAGAATCATGATTATATACATTTTTATATTTTTAATAAATTAAAATGCTTCCGGACCAAAACAAACTGCATGGAGAGGGCATTAAAAAAAAAAAAAACTCTTAAGTACTATCGATAAATACCAACTTCATATTTTCAGCTCAATGGAAACTCCTTGTGAACCTTTACTTTGATTGAAGAGGCTGCCTAATTGGTTTTATGTGACTTTTTGGTTTCTGGATGATAAAGACCTAATGCTTTTACTGGCTTCTTACTTAGAGCACAACTGTATCTTGTGATTCAGGTCAAATTTATGGGTATTGCACAAGAAAAACTGCTTTGTGATGATAATTTTACAAAGATTCCACCACAATATCATGGCCTCCATATCTAACACCATTTGAAGTAGTGACTTCATATCTCCATGGTTATTTAAGAACTGCGTGCAAAATGTATGCGTTACTTTGGCATTGACCTCTGACCAGATGTGGAAAAAGTATATTCATACGTGTTACTTGAGTAAAAGTACTGTTACTTGAAAAAAAAAATTAATTAAGTAAAAGTCAAAGTATCCTTCTAGAAAACAACTTCAGTAAAAGTAAGTATTATATCTTAAAAGTACTCAAGAGTAAAGTACTGCAGACCTACGGTATGCATTCGTTTCTAATATTATTGACCCTTTCCTGCTTGATGGAAGGACATCTCCTTTCTTATTGTACACACACTCTGAACAAAGTGTGTCAATGTCTTCTTCCTAGCTGTCCTTCCTGTATCTATTTAAATTTAGAATAGCAAATAGTTTTTTTTTGTTTTTTTTTTAAAACTCAATCGAAAATAGTGTTAATCAGCAGCTATAGTAACCACTCTATGGTTTTATTCACAAGTTATAAAACAAATGGATGCAGACTGACATTCAATAACTTTATTTCAACGGATCACCAGCAAAACACACATGGTACCTGTTCTTTGACAGCACTTAGAATAAACTTTATGAACACAAAAGCATGATTACCAATGTCACATAAAAGCATAAAAACAACAAAAAGTTTCCTAAAAGTAAATACTGGTATTTAGCTGGCTGTACAAATATGCACTCAAATCCTATTTTTTAATTAATTAATTAATTAATTTTTAGCAATAACAAACACTTCACAAAACACGGTACCAACAGCTGCATGTAAATAGAATATTTTAATTAAATACTGTGTGTATTAAATTGTTATTTATGCCGCAGTGGAAGTTGCCTACAGGGTCCACCGCATGGATTAAACCAGAGACTGAACAGACCGCAGATGTTTTTTGAGAAAACCACATTACTCATGGAATACTGAGGTAAACGCTTAGCAACAAAAGCTAGTTATTCATTAAATCAGTTATTCATCAAACTATTAGAAAAACATAATTTTTTAATTTTGTTTAATGTATCCATATTCTAATACCATTTGAGCCCTCAGGAGCCTTCTCGCCATCGGCCCGGACATGTAACTGCACGAAGCAGGCATTACCACACGATTAAGCGCGCCCATTTAGACTCAAATGCTTAATTTAAATCTCAAATTAGGAATTAAAATTTTAGTCACAACCTTTATCCATAAATAAAACACAATTCATGAAACAATTTTAGGCTCTAATGTTAAAAATGTGAAATCCTGTTTTGAAACTGCTTGTAGATTCCTGTTATGCTTCTAAACTACTAATGCATCCTCCACAGCTAAACGCTGTGTTTGTTGATTGGTTATTTTAAAAATCAAAACGGCCTCTGGTTAGGCATCAACAGACTTGTTTATTTATTTATTATTTATTGTATGATGACGTAGCTGTGTTTTTAGTTTTGCTATTGTTTTGTAGCGTGGATTGGAAGCCCCATCCACATTAAAAACCTGTGCAGAAGGTGGCCATCTCCCAAAGTAAATGATTAATTTGTTGCTAATCGGGAGATGGTCACCTGTATAAATACTTGCAGCTCTGTGCACTCCGGGGTGGGGTGTTCGAGAGGCGGAACAAGCGGAGAGAGAAGAGAAAATGAAACTAAAAACGCTTAAAGGATCCGTGAAGGCTATTGCCCAGCCGGACTTTAACAGTTATTATTGTGTGCGTGATTTGTTTTTGTTTGTCTCTTATTTTTGTGTTTCTTTTGTTTAAATATTTTATTTATTTTTGTTGTATTTAAAATAAAAATGGCGCAAGCCGCGCCTATGAACTGCAGTACTTGCCTGTCTGTGTTTGTTCCACCTTCTGGCCTGACGTCACTGCAACGCCATTTCCTGCCACACGTGGTGGCAGTGGTGGGATCACCAGCGCCTCCTGGACTCAAGCCAGAAGGGTACTGCAGTTTCAGTTTTCTTTTTATTATTATTATTTTTTTTGGGAGAAAAGATTGGAGGAAGAGGAAGAAGGATGGGAGGAAAAAGGAGGCGCTGGAGGAAGGAGCAGCAACAGCCACAGCAGGTCTGCCTGACATGCTTGAGGGGGGAGGAGTGGTGCTTTGAGGTGGGCAAGTCAGGCCACGTGTCGCCCGACGGTTACCACTCGCCACCTCAGGAAGAAGAGGTGGAGCCACAGCCACAAGAGGAGGTTAGCTGGGATGCCCTCCTCTACAGCATGGGAGTGTGGTATTGCTGCTGCATCTATGGGGAGTGGGGACATTTCCCAGCTATCTGCCCCCTCACGCAAAAGAAATGTCCTGCACCTGAGTGAGAGGAGCCTGAACGTCCTGTGCCTGAGTGGGAGGAGCCCAAACGTCCTGTGCCCAAGAGGGGGGAGTCGGTGCGTCCACCTCCACCGCCATGGGAGGACTGCTTGTCTCTTCCACCTCCACCAGCAGAAGGAGAGTACCTGCTGGTGGCAGCTCCACCACCGTGGGAGGACTATGTACCGCTCCCACCTCCACCATCAGAGGGAGCATGCCTGCTGGTTTCCCCACTGCCGCCAGAAGGGGAGGAGCCCCTGCCGCCTTCGCCGCCAGAAGGGGAGGAGCCCCTGCCGCCTTCGCCGCCAGAAGGGGAGGAGCCCCTGCTGCCTTCGCCAGATGCAGAGCAGCAGGAGCTGCCTCTGTCTCCACCAGCAGGACAGAGCAGCAGGAGCTGCCTCTGTCTCCACCAGCAGGAGCAGAGCAGCAGGAGCTGCCTCTGTCTCCACCACCTTCACCACCTGGAGAAGAGCAGCAGGAGCTGCCTTTGTCTCCACCACCACCAGGAGCAGAGCTGCAGGAGCTGCCTCTGTCTCCAACCCAGCTAGAGGGAGAGAGGCAGGAGCTGCTTCTACCTTCAGCATTGGAGGGACCAAGGCAGGATGCTGCCGGACCTCAGCAGCCGCTGCATAGGTTGCTGAGGGGATCACGGGGGAGAAACGCCTGTCTGCAGTGGCAGCGAAGAGGGCCAACCCCCGCACCACAACTAGGCCTGGCTATCCTCCTGCCGTCGTCTCCCGAGGGTCCGCTGCTGCCCTGCCTCGCACCACCCAGGGATGCCTGCTTCGCCTCGCCCAGGGATGCCTGCCTCGCACCGTCCAAGGATGCCTGCCTTGCACCAGCCAAGGATGCTACATCTGCATCGCCTGGGGCAGCCTGTTGCTCCGCATCGCCTGGGGCAGCCTGTTGCTCCGCATCGCCTGGGGCAACCTGTTGCTTTGCATTGTTTGTATTTAAAACAAAAATACTGTGTGTGTTTGTTCCGCCTTCTGGCCTGAAGTCATCTCAACACCATTTCCTGCTACGCAGCTCTACATTTTTTAAAAGTGAAATTAAAGGATACAAATTTGAAAACAACATTTTTTACCATCCTATTTAACCAATTAATACATAACTTCATAAGTCGAAACCAGTCCATCGTTCTTGACAAACGTATTTGTCAATCCTGCCTGTCATCTCCACTTGTTTCCTGCAGGTGGCCATTCCGTTCGCTCACTCTGATCACATGAAAAATGCTCAGCCGTTAAGTTGATTCTTTTACTGAGCCGCTCTGAGCCGATCACTTACTTAACTCACCCACTATGTCATCATCAGACACTGCGCATGCGGCTGTGCTTTACCCAGTCAGAATTCTAGCCATCACAAGTGTCAGTGTACTGAAAGAACGAGTAACGAGATGCTCTGGGAAATGTAGTGGAGTAAAAAGTACAATATTTTCTAAACAAACATAAAAATAAAAATAAAAAAGTACTTAAAGTACAGATCCCAAAAACAAATATTTAAGTAGTGTATCAAAGTATTTCTACTTCATTACTTTCCACTTCTGCCTCTGACTAGTATGGCTACCATATTGAGGGCATATGACTTTGTTTGTAGAATATAGAGACAGTACATTCTGAGTTATTGTCTTAATATTTGTTGCACAGCTGGGTTTTTTTTTTTTTTTTATGATTGTTCTATTAAGTTGTTGCTGCTGTTTTCTGGTATAACTTCATTGTTATACTGGCATATTGTTTTAACCTCTGGTTATGATTGCATAACTTCCATTTTTCTACTATTTTTCCAATCTGAATAAAAACTTTATTTTATTTTTATATTTTAAAGCTTTACATGTCATACATGATGGCAACAGATCACCTCATTTTTGGGAAAGGCCAGGTGGATCGTTCATTGGTCATGCAATATTGACACGTCATGCAATAACAGAAGGCTACACAAAAATTAATTTTCTAAATGCTAGTGGATCATCTTAACGTGAAAAAGTGATGTTGATTTGGAGGTTTATATCTATGGCAAATCACTGCTGTGTTGTAAAAAGTCCTGACAGCTAGGAAGTGATTATGTATGTATTTTACCTTTTCTAACCTTTTTCTTTTTCTTCCTGCAGGTACTTGCATCACACCGAGCTTATCTGTTGACAGCCCGAATCCCCACCAAGGTACAATAAAGGCTCAGCTTTCCAGTCAGAAAAATACACAAAAAGTGCAGTGCTCTTCACTCAGTATGCTTACTGTATATCAAAAAGCTTGAAACATCAGGATATCGGTTTTATATATATTTTTTATTTTATCATCTTTTAATACTTGCAAATTGAGGACACTTAAGCTTCATCAAACCTTCTAGAGCAGATTTGTCAGCTTCACCCATCTTGTCCCTGTTGACTAAAATAGAAAATGTTATGATTTCTTATGTCAAATCAACAACAGACTGGGCAGGTTAACTGACGCACTTGATGACATTTTCAGTTCTCAATTATCAGTTAAATCGGTCCTGATAATCACAATTATCTTAGTATTGGTATGTCCAGTTTTTGCACATTGGCTTTTTAAAACAAGGCCATACCAATGTCCTCTCCCATAATAGAGGCAAGACTAAATTAAATTTCCTTCGCCCAGTTCAATTACGCTGTTCCTTTTTATGGCTCTAAAGCCTGTATATATGTATGTAACTGCAGTGCTGTCTTTCTGTGCCATTTGTCACTCAAATGAAAGTTTGAAACACATTGAGAAACAACTGGAGCTTACTGATGCTCCAGTGCCACCTTTCTTGTGCATTGGAAAGGAAACGTGCTGACATTAGAGGATCCTTTTTTTTGCAACCAAAAGTAAAATATCTTAAACTGTGAGAAATTGCATTGCTGGTGGTCACAGTTCTTTTTCAGGAAGACATGTGTATATATAAGCTATATCAAAGTGTATTATTATTTTAATCAAAACGCATACACTGCCTCTAATCTAACCTCTCATTTACACCGGTGCATGATGATGTAATTTATGGGTGAATCACTGTTGCCATGATAACGATCTGTTGACTGACAGGTTTGAAAGTTGTACTGTCAGATCCCTTTGGCTGTGTGAATGGGGGGGTATATTAAATACTTTTTAAAACGTCTCTGCCACAGCTCAGTAGTGGGATTTGTGTGTGAAAGGAGTATATATATATATATATATATATATATATATATATATATATATATATATATATATATATATATATATATATAGTAAAAGATCCTTGCAACTCTCTCCGTTCGTTGCACCTTTTAAATAGACCCTGGACTCAAAGTGGTGTTTTCTTAGCGCTTGCACGCACTTTTAATAAACACCGAAATGAAAACAAAACAAACACCTAGCTCCCTCTTGGAGCTCTGACTAAACATAGACTGGTTCCTCACTAAACCACAGGACGGCTAAGCCGTTTACCTGTCACACAAAAACTCAAACTCACGTTCCACACAATACCTTCCTTTGATACGACTGCTCTCACACACACACAGTCAGGCTCTTTTCTCAGCAGCCTCTAGCAGACTGGCTGCCTCTCTTAAATACCCTGCACCTGGCTCCAATTTACAATTAGCACCAGGTACAGGGGATTAACTAAACAATAAAAACAATTAACACAATTCAAAACCCTTAGCTCATTCACCCACTGTGCATTTTCACATGTTTAGCAGGGAGGAATTTTAACCCCCTTCCTGCTATCTTACATATCCTCCCCCCCAAGTGTGCAACACTGACCGGCCATACCAAGGCCACCCCCTCCCCTAAAACACAACCATCCACACTCAAGTCCTGAAATGTCAATTTCCGCCCTCTTCCACGGGCGGACTTGAGGGTGGGTCGAACCTTCCGGCACATCTGGGAAGGGACCACGAACCGGCAACAAGGGACCCCGTCGGTATGACAGGGCCGACCAAAGCGACGACCGGGGAACAGGAGGATGCAGCAGTGGACAGAGGTTTTCCACTGGGGTCCGACGCTGCGATGTCCGATCACCCAGGGGGAATGAAGCAGCGAACAGGGGGAGCACTAGCGATGTCTGGCAGCAGCCCAGCGATGTCTAGGTGTTCGGGGAGAGTGGAGAAGGGAACCAGGAGAAAAGCTGTGGCCAGTGCTGTAGACTCCTGGGCTCCAGGTTCAACGCAGGGAGATTTAGGAATACCGGCAGGGTGTCCAGGAGCACGGGGCAAGGGACCACACCTGTGGGCCCTCTCTGGGCTCTGGGAGCGGCGGCTCCTCCTCTCTGGGCTCTGGGAGCGACGGCTCCTCCTCTCTGGGCTCCTCCTCTCTGGGCTCTGGGAGCGATGGCTCCTCCTCTATCTTGCTTCTCTCTCTCTGGTTGCTTATCCTTTTTATCCATTAATCTTTTTGTTTTCTCTCTGGGCTCTGGGAGCGGCAGCTCCATCTCTCTGAGCTCTGGAAGTGGCAGCTCCTCCTCTCTAGGCTCTGGAAGCGGCAGCTCCTCCTCTCGAGGCTCTGGAAGCAACAGCAGGGCTTTTCTTGCTGCTCCCATTTTTGGAGCAGTAGCTCCAGCTCCGTCGGCTCCTTCTCTCTGGGCTCTGGGAGCTCTGGCTCTGGCAGTCCAAATTCCTGCCTCCACTCTCTATTCTGCTCTTCTTGAGCAGCGATCGACTCTTTTAGTCTTCTGTTATGTTCTTTTTGAGCAGCGATTAATTTCCACAAACTCTCCATTTTATTGGGTCATAGGGGTGCCCACAGACGCTGCCACCATATGTAAACGATCCTTGCAACTCTCTTCGTTCGTTGCCCCTTTAAAATAGACCCAGGACTCAAAATGGAGTTTTCTTAGTGCTTGCGCGCACTTTTAATAAACACCGAAATGAAAACAAAACAAACACCTAGCTCCCTCTTGGAGCTCTGAATAAACATAGACTGGTTCCTCACTAAACCACAGGACGGCTAAGCCGTTTACCTGTCACACAAAAACTCAAACTCACGTTCCACACAATACCTTTCTTTGATACGACTGCTCTCACACACACACAGTCGGGCTCTTTTCTCAGCAGCCTCTAGCAGGCTGGCTGCCTCTCTTAAATACCCTGCACCTGGCTCCAATTTACAATTAGCACCAGGTGCAGGGGATTAACTAAACAATAAAAACAATTAACACAATTCAAAACCCTTAGCCCATTCACCCACTGTGCATTTTCACATGTTTAGCAGGGAGGAATTTTAACTCAAAAAGTATTCAGCCCCCACACATTAATATTTGGTAGAGCCACCTTTCGCTGCAATAACAGCTTTAAGTCTTTTGGGGTAAGTATGTACCAGCTTTGCACACAGTGTTGGCGTGATTTTGGCCCATTCTTCTTGGCAGATTTGCTCCAGGTTGGTTGGATGACGCTTGTGGACTGCAATTTTCAAATAGTGCCACAGATTCTCAATGGGATTGAGATCAGGACTTTGACTGGGCCACTGTAGGACATCCACCTTTTTGTTCTTGAGCCACTCCAATGTTGCTTTGGCCTTGTGCTTGGGATCGTTGTCCTGCTGGAAAGTGAATTTCCTCCCAAGCCTCAGTTTTTTAGCGGACTGAAGCAGATTCTCTTGCAGTATTTTCCTGTATTTTGCTCCATCCATTCTTCCTTCAATTGTAACAAGATGCCCAGTCCCTGTTGATGAGATGCATCCCCACAGCATGATGCTGCCACCACCATACTTCACTGTAGGGATGGTGTGTCTTGAGGCAAGGGCAGTGTTAGGTTTGCGCCACACATAGCGCTTTGAGTTTTGCCCAAAAAGCTCTATCTTGGTCTCATATGACCACAAAACCTTTTCCCACATCGCAGCTGGGTCACTCTCATGCTTTCTGGCAAACTCCAGATGTGCTTTCAGATGGTACTTTTTGAGTAATGGCTTCTTTCTTGCCACCCTCCCATACAGGCCAGTGTTATGCAGAGCTCTTGATATGGTTGACTGGTGCACCATTACTCCACTCCCAGCCATTGAACTCTGTAGCTCCTTCAAAGTAATTGTTGGCCTCTCTGTGGCTTCTCTCACAAGTCTCCTTCTTGCTTGAGCGCTGAGTTTTGTGGGACAGCCTTTTTTTGGCAGTGCCTGGGTGGTGTGATGAAGCTTCCATTTCCTGATTATTGATCCAACTGTGCTTACTGGGATTCCAAAATACTTGGATATTGTTTTGTACCCTTTCCCTAATCTATGCATTTGTATTACTTTATCTCTAACTTCTGTAGAATGCTCTTTGGTCTTCATTTTCCTTCAGATTCACAGCCTTACCAATGATCCTTCATCAGTGGGGTTTTTATCTAGAAAATGTGACAGCAACTTTAATGGTTCACAGGTGGAGGCCAATGGTAAGGTAATTGTGTCCTCGTTAGGGCAATTTCTTTTATCGGTGCAAACTGGGAGCTTCCACAGCACAGGGGTCTGAAGGCTCGCTCGGGTTCTTTTCCCTTCTTTAAACACACAGGATTGGAAGGAACAGCGCTGGCACGCACTTTTAATTACAGAAAATAAACAAAAACAAACACCTAGCTCTTACTAGAGCACTAACTGAACATGAACAGGAACCTAAACTATACAACAGGACAGCTAAGCTGTTTACCTGTTGCACCAGCTAACAAAACACAAAAAAGCCTTTCACACAGTACCTTTTTTTCATATCAGCTGAAAGCACCATCATCTGGGCCCTCCACACAGCAGCAGCCCTGATCACAGTGGCTGCTTTCTTTAAATACCCTGCACCTGGCTCTGATTTACAATGATAGCCAGGCGCAGGGGATAATTAACAATAAAACAATTAACAAAAGTCTAATTAAATTAAACCAATGTGCATTTGCACATGTTCTTAGGCAGGGAGGAATCTAACCCTATATCTATCTATCTATCTATCTATCTATCTATATCTATCTATCTATCTATATATATATATATATATATATATATATATATATATATATATATATATATATATATATATATTATATATATATATATATATATATATATATATATATATATGAATTGTGGAATTGGAGGCCTTCCATCCATCTCCTTTCTAGTCTGACAGGGAGAGAACGTTCCATATGCTCTGTCCATTTGGGGCAATGGTGTATTATTGTTTGGTGGCAATCTAAACAAATGTTTATTTGCTTTGGGGCTAAGTTCCACGGACAAACCCTGTCTAAACAGTGGCTGTCAAGGTGGATTGTAGACACAGTCAGGATTGCATATGATCTATCCAACCTGCCCCCACCAGAAAACACCATTTGTCATGCCACAAGAGGCTTTGCAACCTCTTTGGCATTATTCCAGGGTGCATCTGTCACAGACATTTGTAACACTGCTGTATGGGCCTGTCACAAAGACGGCTGGAGAGGGGGACATCGGATCAGAAACAGGAACCAGGAAACAACCAAAGAGAGGTGGAGATTGGTGGAGCTGAGCGAATGGTCTCGCTTAGCATTTAATAGTGCACAGACAGACAGAAAATAAAAGGTTGCAAGACAAACAAGACACAGCACTCGTCGCCAAAACAAAAAGACAAACAAAACAGACTATACAGACGAAACACGGTGAAATACTCCATCTCCAATCCCATTCTCCACACACCGAACACACAACCCCGAGTGAGTGAAAACATGCTGCTTTTATGCAGCTGTACCGAGACTCGATTGCTAATTAGTCATTCAATTGGAGTCTCAGTACAACGGCAAGTGAATTAATAAAAGTGTAATTCCCTGTGCTCACATATTATTCATTTTACCTGCACGTGAAGTGCTGTGTAATCCTCATGCCTAAATACAAATATACATTTTAAACACTCGTGTTTCACAGACATTTATATCCTGTGTACCAATGACTACACACCAACATTAACATACAACACAAAATACACACAGGGGCGAGCACTTTGCCACATATAGCCCCCCTTGTGCAAAGCACACATGGCCTCAATGGCCACCTCCCCCCTTAAAATCCCAAAAGTCTCGCTCAAAGTCCTGGCCAAGAACAGCAGATGTGCTGACAGTTGGGCAAATCTCTCCTTCCGCTGTACCACTGGCAGCGGAAATGCTGCCAATGGTGCGGCTGTCAGCAGACGTGTTGACAGCTCCCAGACTGACTCCTTCAGCCGGGAGCGGAAAAGCTGCTGGGCTTGGTGGTCTCCAGACCTCCCCCAAGATCTCCGGCAGCAAAACTGCTGAGGGGGAAGGTGGTCTCCTGACCTCTCCCCCCTTTATACCCTGCAGCTCCCTCTGGGGGGACTCCAGCCCCCAGAACTCCTGCAGCGAAATTGCTGCGGGGAAAGGTGGTCTTCTGACCTCTCACCCCTTCTTCATAGCCGGCTTCTCCCTCTGATGGGTCTCCGGCCACACTGACAGAGGAGAGCTGACTGCGACCCCTGGCGAAGCAGTTCCAGGGAGTCAGGACAAGCTGTGGAGCGGGTGGCCCTCTTCAGGCCACTGTGGCCGGGCGGTTCTTCCCCGTGCTTCCCTCAGCAGCCTATGCAGGGCTGCTGAGGACAGCATCTAGTCCTGGTCCTTCTGGTGAATGGAGAGGCAGCTGCTCCTCTCCCCCTGATGGTGATGGAGGCAGAGGCAGCACCAGCTCTTCTTCTGATGGTGGGGGAAGTGATACCAGCAGGCATTCATCCTCTGCTGGTGGGGGAAGTGATACCAGCAGACATTCATCCTCTGCTGGTGGGGGAAGTGATACCAGCAGGCATTCATCCTCTGCTGGTGGAAAGGGACCCAGCAGGCATTCACCCTCTGCTGGTGGACAGGAAACCAGCAGGCATTCACCCTCTGCAGCTCCTGCTGCTCTGCTTCTGGCGATGTCGGAGGCAGAAGCAGCTCCGATGGAGGTGGCGGTGGCATGTAGTCTCCTGGCGACGGAGGCTCTCCCTCACTTGCAGGGGACTGGTGCGTCAGACGTCAGACCAGAAACAGGAACCAGGAAATAAACAAAGAGAGGTGAGGAGTTTGGTGGAGCTGAGCGAATGGTCTCGCTGAGCATTTAATAGTGCACAGACAGAAAATAAAGGGTTGCAAGTTAAACAAGACACAGGACACGGCACTCGTCGCCAAAACAAAAAGACAAACAAAACGGACTATACAGACAAAACACGGTGAGCTTCTATTTTACCTACTATTGTTATTATTATTATTATTATTATTACCTCCATTTCCAATCCTGTTCTCCACTCACTGAACACACAACCCTGAGTGAGTGAAAACACGCTGCTTTTATGCAGCTGTACCGAGACTTGATTGCTAATCAATCATTCAATTGGAGTCACGGTACAACTGCACGTGAATTAATAAAGTGCAATTCCCCATGCTCACATATTACTACATTTTACTTGCACGTGAAATGCTGTGCAATCCTCATACCTAAATACAAATATACTTTTTAAACAATTGTGTTACACAGACCCGTTTATATCCTGTGTACCAATGACTATACACCAACATTAACATACAACATAAAATACACACAGGGGTGGGCACTTTGCCACAGGGCCACACCTCAAACTTTTGCCAGGTTCTACCGACTGAATGTCATAGATCAGCACAACCTTGGTTTTGGGACCAGAGTGTTAAGAGCAGCCACTCATTCTGCTTTTTAATACCTTTTTGTTATGATCCACTTCAAGTCCTGGGGTAGTTAGCCATACACACTTTTGGACTTCTGGTGTTAAATGCTGAGGTTACTCAGTTTAACCTTGGAGCATATACACTGTATGAGGGTTCTCCTTCACTGTGAACTATATGCTATGGACCCTTATTGGTCCTCGGCCAGAATGCTAAAGGCAGTTTATCTTTCTTTTTAGCACATCTACAAGTCCTTTACTTGCAACAGCTTGGGTATTGTATCCCATTATACATTGGTTACATTTTGTACTTTATCACAACCCTGGTTCCCTGAAATATAAATGTAACCATTACCCTTCAAGGTCGCTGCGTTCACTCCAACGCCGCAGGCCTGAAGGAAAAATGGGGCTGAGCCTTATGTGTCACTCATATTTATCTCCTGGAGGCGGAGATGGTGTTAGATGCACACTGGGCTCTTAAAGGAGCAGCTTTGATATAAGTGCTTAGGTAATTCAGGCTATAAGAGAAATATCCCATTAGGTAAATGTTACATATCTATTTAAGGGAACCAGGGTTATGATAATAACCTAAAATTTTCCTGCCATCTATTCAACTGCCCGATCTCATAATTTGCTTTTCTGAACTAACAAAGAGCCCTTGCCATTTCAGAAACAGTTTACACTTTGAAGAGGGAAGTAATAATAACACTCAATCACCTGGCTGAAATGTTCAAATGCAAGCATTTTGATTATAATGCTGCTATGCTGCTTTTATATTTTCCTGAGCAAAGTGGCCAACCAATTCCAAGTGGTCACGCATGTTTAGAACATATTTAACAATATTGTGCACTTTGGTTTGATTTGCTTCCCACCCTTGTTTTAACCAAATCAAGAATACTTCTGGGCTGTTACCCATACAATAACTCAAATGGAGAAAGCCTGTAGAGGATTGTGATTGTGGTTCGGGTTAGAATAGCCCGTAGAGGATTATAGTTAGGGTTAGAAAAGCCCGTAGAGGATTGAGGTTAGGTTAGAAAAGCCAGTAGAAGATTGTGGTTAGGGTTAGAAAAGCCAGTAGAGGATTGTGGTTAGGGTTAGAAAAGCCAGTAGAGGATCGTAGTTAGGGTTAGAAAAGCCTGTAGAGGATTGTGTTTAAGGTTAGGGTTAGAAAAGCCCGTAGAGGATTGTGGTTAGGGTTAGAAAAGCCCGTAGAGGATTGTGGTTAGGGTTAGAAAAGCCCATAGGAGGATTGTGGTTAGGATTAGAAAAGCCAGTAGAGGATTGTGGTTAGGGTTAGAAAAGCCCGTAGAGGATTGTGGTTAGGGTTAGGGTTAGAAAAGCCAGTAGAGGATTGTGGTTAGGGTTAGGGTTAGAAAAGGCAGTAGATGATTGTGGTATCTCTTGTAGGCAAACAGAAGTTAGGGAAGCATTTTAACCCAAATGATCATATCTTTTTCAACAAAGCGGCGTAAGATTTGTTTTAGCGTCCAATTAAAACACTCAAAACCAGACCATCAGACAATGGATGGTAAATTGATGTTCGAATTAACTGTATTTTCAGGAGTTTGCAAACTTGCTGAGTGCACTGTGACAAAAATGCTGTCTCCTGGTCAGTAAGAATCTCCAGGAATTTCCACCCGAGAAAACAGCTTCACCAACTCATTGGCCACTGATTGTGCACTGATGTTTCACATACAGACGTCTTCGGGATATCAGGTGGCACAGTCCACTATTACTGAAATAAACCGATATCCCGAATCCGTGCCATCAAAAGTGCCCACAATATCTACCCCAATGCGATGAAGCGGGGTGGACGCAAGTGGCAGTGGTACCAGGGGTGCCGGTCTAATACATTTAGGGGCCGTCAATTGGCATATCGAACATGACGGCACATAGGTCAGTATATCTCGAAAAATGCCTGGCCAATAAAATCTGTCCAGGACTCTTTCCATTGTCTTTTGTAGGTCGAGGTGCCCCACAGACATGATGTCATGGACCAGCCTGAGCACCTCAGTTCAAAAAGGTTTTGGCAATAACAGCCGCTGCACAATGTGCCCTGTCTTAGAGATCCATAAAACTCTGTTCAGCAACTGTTGTGTTGGTAAAAATATGGATGTATAATTGGGGCCAAAAGATGAAGTCACTTACCATCGATACACTGAATCTGGCCCTGGACAAATTTAAAAGTCGGGTCATTGCTTTGTGCCATGACCAGATCAATGTCTCTGTCCAAGAAGCTTAGTGCATTAGGCAAAACGAGTTAATTGGTAGTCTCGACTGTCCTGGTTAGCAGCACCCTGTAAGTCACACTGCACACCTGCCCTATTCCTTTACTGCTTAATCATATTCCGGGTGCCCCTTCCCCCAACTTATGCCGTGTCCCCTCCCTACGCTTCCTCTTAGTTTTGTTAGGGCAGAGTTTCGGGGACGGGATGGGGGGGCACAGGTCAGACTGAAGGGGAATGCCAGTGGTTTTCTCCTTAACTGTCTGGGTTTGGGTGGCCACACACACTTTGGAATTGCCAATTACTTAATTAAAATGTCCAGTCCCACCCCAGAACCATGGGGTAAGGCAGTATTTTTGGAACTGTGACGGTTACCTCTGCAGTACGGTTTTGATCACAAACCTTAACTTTAGTGGTAGGATATGACTGGGCATCTCCATTGATACAATAGATTGTCACTGCACTCAGTGGCTGCCAAGTCAAACCCTGTGAACAGGATGACGTTCCTGGTCAGGCTGTATTTAACCAGGAAGAGACTCAAACACACGAAAGCTGCAGGTTTAAAGGCTCTTTTGCACAATTTAATAATAAACAAATAACCAAAACAAAACATTCAGGCACAACGGCCAAACAAACAGTTTAAAGAAAACAGAATATATATTTTATATATGTAAGTATATATTTTAAAATACTGCGGTTTTAGACAGAGCCGCAGATTTTCCACATACAATACATGACTTTGTAAAAATTCAACCTAAACCCCAACAATATTTCTCTGTGTACACACTCATACATATTTAAACCTCACAGCACACAAAATACTCACCTTCATCAACATTAATTCTTACCATCATTTCTCACTCACCTGTGGCTGTTCACTCACCTGTGGCTTATTCAATTGATGGCTCCAGCCACATTCCCATGTGTGTTTGCAGGGAAGATTTTAACTGCCTCCCTGCCACCCAATACACCCCACACAACACAATAATGCTCTGACCTCCACTAATAATGACAACAATGATACACAATTCATTTAAATAATAAAACTAAAAATACAAAATTAATACAAAAAACACAGGGGCAGGGTTTACCAGGTTCGAATTAAAGACTTTCTACACCCTAAACTAAAGCGTGACTGCTCCGTTGTCCCACCTCTATCGACACTAGGTAAGGATCCCTCCGACATACACCTCCATTGGTATTGGGGTGGCAGAGATGCAGGGAAAACATTTTTGTTTCAATGCTCAGTAGGCAGCCTGGGCTTCTCCAATAAGACAGAGAGCAATTGTAATGGCCCAGTTTTCTTTTGGGCACCTGGCTGTCTACGCCATATGTTTGAACATCACCACATACGCTTCAGAATCATCATCCGTGGTCATATTCAACAGCTTCAGCTGGGTTGAGAACATCCTCGTAATTGTTGCTTCTGGGTAAGGGAAGAGGGTAGTTATCTCCTCAGCCACTTGCAAGAAGAAACTAGCCCACTGCAGCTGTCTTTGTGTCTCTAGAGCATCCTGTATTTGCTCCTGCTCCAAGCGAAACCGGTCCGTATCCATCTTCACTGCCAGGGGGCGCTGGGTAATAAAACAAAGTACACAAAGACCAAGTTTTTGGAGAAACAAACGTTTGGTACTTTATACAGATTTTTTTGTGATATTTACAGTGAACAATATTGGTTCCAGTGGGAGAGAGATACAGCACACAAGGGGTTAAAGAGCACAAACGTGTTGTGTTGAAGAGAACAGTCCTGTGCCACAAAAACTTCTATCTGGATCCTGTCATACGCCAAGTCCTTATTTCATAGTACTTGGTCACAAGGATTTATGTATTTATTTTATTAAAATCAGATCGCAACTTTTCTATACCACTTGTAACTTTTTTCAAATATGTCTATCGAGACAAATTAATGGTGAACCTGCCACACAGCAAATAATGCTAGACCAGTGAAGCACAATGTTGCAAACCTCACCTCCTCCCATTTCTTTGAATACAGTTTACTCAGAGTTAAACAAAAGGAATAACAGTCTGGAAGGCAAATATTTAGAAAAGTGTCTTTTCATAACAGGATGTTTTGTAGCTGTCAGCTATAGAGTATTTTGATAAAAATTTCTCTTTCAATGAAATGCATTATTAACTGAACTTTTTTATTTGTTTGTCTGTTTAGCTGGAACAAACTTTCAATTATTTCGAAATACAAAGAATCTATTGCAGTAAACCTGGACATGTAAGTAAATTGTGTGTGTGTGTGTGTAATATATATATAATATAATGCATATATATAATGCATTAAACAAGCCAGCTTTTATTTGTGCAGTACCTCTAACCTAAAGCAGTTTTAGAAAAATCCATTAGTGAATGTTTTAGCAATTTATGGTACAGTATTACATCCCTCAACCAGAGAGACATTTTGGGACAATATACTAATGTCATTTGTTGGGGTGTATTCAATACTGCTGTCCTCTCAATCACTAGCTGGCTTTTTACATATTTTTGCAGACAGAAATGTACTGAAGAAAATCACTTGCAATGTTAGTTACATTTTCATAATCTTGGTACACAAGTTTATATTATCTCATTGGCTGTATTAAGGTATGTTGCAGTTTTGATCAATTGTCTACATCACCTTCATATAGTTAAATATATCAGCTGTTGTGTTTGAGCTATTTAGTGACTTTATGCTACTGTGCTAATGATGATATGAAAACACGGTATACACTAAGCATAACCCTTAAAACTGTATAAACCACACAGGAGAAATCATCTTTCTTACAGTGAAATTTGTTATCAATTGTGAAAGTGATCAGGATTTGACTGCGCTGTTTTCGCAAATGACACCGGTCTATACTGTCTGGCCCCATTTTAAACCTCAAAATTGTTCCTCGATTGGCAGTAATAAGCATGTTCGACAGTGTAAGAAAGAAAATGTAACATGTTGATAAATACAGTTACCTTTTGAGTATGAAATTTAACCATTACCAAATGGGTATTTACCTGCTAAAGACATAACCTGAAAATTGTATTCCAAAGCTGCTCAGCGTGTCTGTGATGCAGTTATAGCGCCGCCCCCGAGGGCACAAAAGGACTGCGCTCACAGATCTCAGCTCCATTTTTCCTTTCAAAACTGACCTTATCGGTGAGCCTTGTTCAGATAAGTGCATTGTTGCATCTATTTGTATATATTTCTCATTTACTGTGTTTTTACACAAATTTTATGTGATACTTGAACTAATCGCTGCAATAGTTTTTACTGATTCCGGCTATTGTGTGCACTACAAGCTGTTGCTTGTTACGTCCCGCTGCTGCCTTGTGCCCTGAGTTGCTCCTTCCCAGAGATCCAGCAACATAAGTCTGCTGACTTTGTGCTCTCCCCCCAGGCTGCATAGCTCTGGCTGAAGCTTATTTTGTTTTTCATTTTTGCGTTTTAGTAGCATAGATTTTTCTCTTTGTGTGTTTTCTGTGTTTTTTACAGATACTATGCACAGGCCTGTTAGCAACATGGTGCTAAGCACATCTGCAGCAAGAGCAACTGCTGTGCTCAGCAGCACTGCACAGGACCGATATATTGTAATATATACTGTTTTTGTATGTTGTATTGTATTTACTGTGTTGTAACGAGTCAATTGCCCGTCGTGGCTTCGGCCCTCTCCCCCTGTTGTACGCTAGCGCTGCTCAGATGTGTGACCTGGTGTTTTTTAATACCGTGGTGCATGAGACTCAGCCAGTGCTACTTCGGTACCACAGTACGCACGGTGCTTATTGACTCACAGTAACGATACAGGCAAGTGCACCGGTGCTGCACAGTACTCGGTGCACGCGGTACTCTGTGCGCACTGTGCCTGGCGCTGCATGGTACTCGGTGCACGCGGTACTCTGTGCGCACTGTGCCCGGCGCTGCACGGTACTCTGTGCACGCGGTACTCTGTGCGCACTGTGCCCGGCGCTGCACGGTACTCGGTGCACGCGGTACTCTGTGTGCACTGTGCCCGGCACTGCACAGTACTCGGTGCACGAGGTACTCTGTGCGCACTGTGCCTGGCGCTGCACCGTACTCGGTGCAGATGTACACGCAGTATTTGGTGAAAGGGATAGCCCGGTGCTTGGTGCTTACGGTGTATATACCAGCTATATTGTGGGCAGGGCTGGATTCCATACCTGTGAGGCCTGTGGGACTTAGGCTCCGAGCACGCCTCCACAGCCCTACAAGGCGCTTGCGGCATCTGCGTGGCTTTTCAGCCCTGAGTGCTCTCCAGTTGGCTGGAGAGTGTCACACGCTGGTGTTTTTCGTCCACCGCAGCTGGCCCTTCCCAGCCACGCCTCCCGACGCCGTCACAGAGCCCCTCTGGGGGGATTCCTTGTGCGCAGGCGTCTGTGTCCACCCGCCGCCGCTCTCAGTCACCTACAGCTAGACGGGTGAAGAAGTCACAGCAGGCACATGATATTATGAACATGAAAGCTCAGATCAGCCAGATCATGGACCTTTTAGAGAGGCAACAGGCCCCACCATCTTTCGGCCGCATGACGTGACTCCCCAACCCCAACCCTTGCCTGCTTTCCCTGATTTTATGGAGGAGGTGTGCTCCTCCTGGAACCACCCAGCCACAGCGCCAGCTCAGTTGAGACAGGGTTCCTAACTGGCCTCGCTGGAGGGGGCAGAGAAGCTGGACCTGGCCGGGTTCCCCTGCGTAGACTCCACCATCTCAGCCTTGGTGAAGGCTCCACAGGTGGAAGGTATCCTTAGGACCCTTTGTGGCTGAACCTGCAATGCAGAGTTACATAGACACACGTCCTGCAGGGGTTACCCTGGCGGGGGCTTAGAGTACCCGCTTGGCCAATACATCCAGCATGCTGGTTGCATACATGGATGGTATTTTACTTGATGTCCCGCGACAAGAGCCGGTGGCCACAGAGTTTCGATTATTATCGTACATGTTGCTCCAGATCTCCGGCCTGCAGGACTCTTGGATGCGCCTATATCACCAGGCCATACCTTTAGCCCAGCAGTGGAGGAGATCCTGCAGTGGTCTCTTTGGGAATGCAAGGTGTCGAGGCAAGTAGCTGCGTTGCTCCCTCCCTCCCCCCACTCCGCTGGCACACAACCCTGACACGGACAGTCACCAGGATGGTGCCAGTGCCCACAGCCCCGCTAGGTGACCTTAGGCATCGCCTACAGGCCTCATCTCAGGCGAGGGACAGGACTCTACCGCAACGTGGAGGGGGCGGCCGTGGCCATTCCACGCAGCAGCACTTGGCAACCACCGCAGCCAGCCCCGCGTCAGCCTCAGCCACCCCAGCAGGGCCTCTGAGGGCTGGAGGCCTCAGACCCAATTCACGGCACAACAGCTGCACTACTGGCGCGCACCTCCGATGCGTGGGTGCTCACAACCATACTATACGGTTATGTGCTTCAGTTTCGCTTGGGACCCCCTCCTTTTCGCGGTGTCATGACTACATGCTTGACGGCTCTGCTTCAGGCCTCAGTGCTTCAGACCAAGGTGGCAGCCTTGCTGAACAAGCGTGCCATTCGGCTCGTAGGCCCCACCTCTACTTGAGATACTTCCTGGTGCCGAAGAAGAACGATGGCTTTCGCCCCATCCTGGACCTGCGGTACCTCAACCAATTTCTGAACAAGAGGAGGTTCCAAATGCTGACTCATTGTCACATACTCCAGCCTGTCCAGCCGAGCGACTGGTTTACCACAGTGAACTTGCGGGAGCGCATTTTCACGTCCCCATTTGTCCACAGTACAGAAAATATCTCCACTTCACCTTTCAAGGCAGCGTATACGAATTTTCCGTGCTGCCATTTGGCCTCTCCCTAGCTCCCCGTACGTTTTCAAAGTGCATAGATGCTATCCTCGCCCCCTTGCGGCTGCAGGGGGTCAGAGTCATGAACTACCTCAACGAGTGGTTGATCTTTTCCCAATTGTGGGAGGGAGTGGTGGCCCACATCGCGCTGGTGATGGAGCATCTAGTGAGGCTGGACCTCACCATCAACGATGCCCAGAGTCGGCTGACGCTGGTGCAGTGTACGATGTATGTGGGGCTCCGGCTGGACTCCACTACGATGCGCGTGACAGACCTGACAGACGACAGGGTAGCAGCTCTCCAGCACCACCTGTCCCTATTTTGACAGGGATCGAGGCTGTCTGATGGCGGTAACGCTTATTGTGCATGCACCCGCTACAGGCGTGGCTCAATGCGTTCCATTTACACCCCCAAGCGCAACAGGTACTGTCAGTGTCCATTGGTGTCCATTTTCTGGCTAAGCGGTTTCTACGAGGCGCCCTAGGAGGTCTACTCTCCCTGAATGGAGCCTTGAGATTCTATTGGAGGTTCTCATGCAGGCCCCATTTGAGCCTATATACTCCATTAAGTTGAAGAACCTGTCCATGAAGACAGCCTTCCTCTTGGCTATCACCTCCGCAAAGTGGGTTAGTGAGCTGCAGTCGCTGTCTGTGCATAGCTCCTGCTTGCGTATTTGGGATGATGGTAGCAGAGTGTCACTGCGTGCAAATCCTGCTTTTCTCCCCAAGGTGGTTACAGCCTTCCACACGAAACAGTCTGTGGAACTGGAGTCCTTTCATCCTCCGCAGTTTGCCTTGGAGGAGGATAGGAAGTTGAACTTTCTCTGCCCAGTTCGTCATTGAGATGTTATGTGGATAGGTCTAGAGTGCTACGAACAGTCTGACCAGCTGTTCGTCTGCCATGGGACACTAACCCTGGGACAGCCCCCTTCGAAGCAGCGGCCTTCGCATAGGATTGCGGACAGAGTTTCGGCTGCGTATGATGGTGCTGGCTTACCCCCGTCTGGACGGGTAGCCGCACATTCCACAAGAGGTGTGACACCGTCATTGGCCCTCTTCAGAGGTGCCTCCAAAACTGAGATCTGTGATGCGGTTAGCTGAACCCGGCATACTTTTTCCAGGTTCTATCGCCTGAATGTGATAGATCCCTCATTGCCTTCAATGGGCAGAAGGGTCCTTGAGGTTGCACGCTCACACCGCTGACCTTGGTCAGGCAGGCCTAGGCGTCCCTCATTGCTGCCATTCTTCTCTCCCTCGCGACGGCTCTGGTACTGGTTTTCCTATAACGATGTTTTGGTGGCCATCTTGAAATTGAAAGGGAACGTTAGTTTACCTACTGTAAACGCGGTTCCCTGAAAGAGAAGATGGCCACCAACAGCAAGGTCGCGTCGGTCGAAATCACGGTTTCGTCACGAAAAGAGGGTGAGGCTCCCCTGCATGATGGTTATGAACCCTCAGGAGGCAGGACCAAGGGGGTCACTGAGGGGGTGAGGGTCTATCGGCAGCTTTGATAGAAAGAGCTCAATGACACCTACCAATAGGGAGGCGTATATCCCATAACGATGTTTTGATGGCCATCTTCTCTTTCAGGGAACCACGTTTACAGTAGCTAAACTAACGTTTTCGTAATAGCTTTTATCATCACCATTATGAATGCTGTTAGTTCATTCTAACAAGCAGACTTCCCTCAGTCTCATGTGTGGTACTGACTGAGTGGTTTTGCCAGTGGCTTTTACAGGTGGGCATCCCTGTACATTGCCACCCACGGTTACTGCGAACTGGAGGACCCGTACAAACCCGGTACCAAGGTCAACGCTCTGCTCCACTCCTGACCCAGTACCGTCCTTATAACGACCAGTGTTGAAGTCACCAAATTGGTACTGAAGCGGTACAGACCTTGTGCTAAAGTCACCGACCTGGTAACGTACCTGCACTGACCCAGTGCTAAAGTCACCGAACCGGTACCAAACCGACCTCGTTACCATACCTGTACCGACCTGATGATAAAGTCAGACCACTGTCGACCAGACCAATCCCGCTCGGGTCTTGACCCGCTCGGTTGAAAAGCATATCCCTTGGGCCAAAGCACGGCAAGGAGGCACTGGCTAATTGCAGCTTCTGCAAGTTTTGTGCTTTTCACAATCGTCCTCCATAGAGAGGTGGGTGCGTCCTCACCTCATGGCTCTGTGCCAAGGGAGAGAGGATGATGCACCTGGGAAAGTAGTCTTCTTCATCCTCCTCGAACCCTGCGGAAGAGCAAGGCAAGGCAATCAGCAGACTTGGAGCAGATGGAATGGCTCTGGGTAGCAATTTCCTACCAAGGAAACATTCTCATTGAATTACTGTGGGAACATTTGGCACCGCCTACTCCCTTGGGGCCCCGAGTGCTGATTGGCCACAGGAGGACATACTATCCATCGCCGCCGCCTCTGAGGAGATGGGCGAACATGTGCTGGCCTTCCTGTCTGAGGACATGGAGTCTGACAGCCAGTCAGCTGCTGTTACGCTCTCTATCGGCAGAATTTATACCGCTAATCAAAAGGCCCACTGCAATCTTACAAGTGCCCTGGCCTACAGCAGAGGAAACAAGGCAGTAGATTTTAAACAATGAGCCTACCAGCTCTCCCATATTCACCCCAGTTCACCCAGATTTTGCCTTGAGATCCAGTCTTCCTGGGACTATCGGCAACAACTCATGCTGTTTCCCGGTCGATGGACACCCTTAGGGTGCTTGATGCGGAGAAGCTAATTTTAGTGCAAATATCCAAGAACTCTGTCTGCCCTGCAAGCAGTGTTAGGTCTCTGAAATTGTCAAGAGAGCATATTCAACTAGTGCATTTGCCACACGACTAGGGAACTACAACTGCATATTGGTAGCCTACCAGTTGCATTTTCTGTGATCCCTCTCTGAGTACCACAGGCCATCATCACAACAGCTGGATGATCTGCGCCTGGTTCACGCAAACCTGCTTTGTGTGTCCAGGCTCAATGGACAGGCTGTAGGTAGAAACCTGGCTGCGCTGTTAGCTGCACGTAGGCAGCTTTGGCTTTCCCAGGCACGTGTGCCTGACAGGGACAAAGTGTGGCTGTTTGATGATGCAGCGCTCTCACCACACACAGGAATCGATGAAGCTGGTTCGCCTGCTTCTCAGTCAACCACCTTCAATATGTAAACCAGCCGCAAACTAGCGCCCTATGCCCCAGCAGCCTCAAAGACCGGCACACCCAGCTGCACCCACTGCCAGAGGTGATGTTTTGAACCATCATGCAGCTACTCGCTGTGGAGGCCATGATAGGTTCCGCCACCCACTGCAAATACAAAAGGTACTTCCTAGTGCTGAAGCGGGATGGTGGTCTTAGCTGACGGTGGTTCAAGATGTTGAAAATGCGATGGTGGTTGCAGTCAATCAGGCCAGGCAACTGGTTCACCACGATGAACTTAAAGGATGCCTATTTCCACATCCCCATAAAAGCAGTGCACAGGAAGTACCTGCGGTTCGCCTTTCAGGGAACCACATACAAGTTCCGTGTCTTGCCATTTGGCCTCTCTGTAGCTCCACTTGCCTTCTCGAACTGCATGGAAGCTATTTTGGCCCAATTGAGACTCCAGTCCAGGTTATTATCATAATTTTGAAAATGAAATAGAAATGTAACCATTGCCAAATGTGTATTTACCTTCTAAAGACCTGAAACCTGAAAATTGTACACTAAAGCTGCTCACCAACAATCATGGCCCCGCCCCAGAGAGCACAAAAGAACAGCGCTCACAGATCTCAATATAATTTTTTCTTCAAGACTGCTGCAATCATGGACGTAGTGACCTTGAAGTTTAATGGTTACATTTCTATTTCAAGGAACCAGGGTTATGATAGTAGCATAATGTTTTTCTCTACCATGACATCATATGGTTTAATGAACTAACCTTCCAATTCGTGCAATGGAGAGGTTTCACTTTTGAAAAACAACCGTTAACCTCTGCAAAATAAATTACAATTGATTGAACCGAAGTGGTACTCTTGCTTGTGCCTACGAAACAGAGTATCTTATTGTAATTGAATGGCATTTGTTTAATGTAAATCATGGTCTGCTGACAGAAATACATTAACCAGCACCATCCATAATCTCCCGTTGTGCCTGGTCAATATCGCTTAAGCTAATTAATGGTATGTAACAGAGTTTAAATAGCTAAAGTGAATGCTGTTTGCATCTTAAAAACTGTCCCCTGTGGCCATTTTTCTATTGGAAAATTGCTAGATAAAAGCTTATCAAATAAGGTTAGTGACTGGCTATCAAGGACACATTTTTTTACAGCAGGCGGTCAAGTATCATAAATAGATATTCTTGGAGCCATTACTGGTGCTTTTTCATTTTTCTATTTTTCCAGACAAATAGCAGTAGTCACATATTTCGGAAATACAATTGTTATGCCCATCCCAAAAGGACTGTATTTATTAGTTTCTTGTTTTCATTGCAGTAAATTGTGTTTGTTTAAAAAAAAAAAAAAAAGTTAGTTTGCTGTAATCCACCCTACCCATCAGTATACAGTACCATATGTAACGTTTACAGGTTAACTGTATATACCTTCCAATCAGAGATACAGTATATACACCCAGCTTTTTACAGTGAACCCAAAACAGAATCTTCCTACCAGAAACTTTTACTGAAGGTTCTTGTACTGCTTTGAGCTGCAGTATATAATTAAGGAATTTATGGCAGTCCTGTGGCACTAATTATCACTATTATACTTTTTGACAGTAATTGATTTATTAAACTTTACAGACTGTTTTTGAGAGTAAGAGTCAAACATCAATGTGAAGCATTTAACCAGTATAAGCAGTGGTTTTGGAAGTGGTGTTAATTATTGTAACCTTTTCCTTTTGAGTTTTAACAGAACGACTGATCTCCATAGAAAACAATGGGAGAGCAGTGACTGGTTGTCTGTAATAAATAAAACATAATCTCCTACATGTCTTCACAACTTTAGAAAAACTTCAGTTAGGTAACAGCAAACCAACTGATCAATGGTAGTGGGTCAGCAATAGTATAAACAGGTGTTGAGAGCTGCCCTTCACAGTTCAGACCAGCACACCTAAATCATGACATGAACATCCCCTTTCATGAAGTAGAACGACTGCCGATTGTGCCAAATTATGTTGTGGATTTTAATGATGTGGAATATCAACAGGGGCCCTACTTCTTTTATTTGTTGCTAGCAGTGAGCTGTGAAGGGCTTGCCTCTTGATTTGTAAATTGTGATTTTCACTGTGTGTTTCAGTTGGCAGTGGAATATGAGAGGGGACTGGCCTCAATGAAATTGGCTTCATCTGAAGATGTGAATGAAGTGGTAGCACACATTGGGAACTGTCTTCAAAGGATTTGTCCTGGTTTGTCTCCATTGTAGGTATTCAGTTTGGGAGAGAGATTTGTATGTATAACACAATTATTTGTAACTTTTTTAAAACATAAAGTTCGTTTATCAAGGATTTTCTCTTAGTTGCAATTTACTGTTCTAAAACTGTAAAGATAAATAAATAATGATATTACAAAATACTAATACAGTAGTGGCCAAAAGTTTTGCAACACCCTATAGAATTAACAAAGTCAAATGAAACCGGTTGAATATTGTTACATTAACATTGAATTGCATACCGCTTTGTAGTTTTCCATATGTGTCAGTGCCTCAGAGTTTCATGCATTTAAATGAGGATTTTTTTCCACTTATCTACACACCATACTCCACACTGTTAAGGGGAAACATGTTTTTATTGAGAAAAAAAATATATATTAAAAATACAAAACTGACAGATCATAATTGGATAAGTCTCCACCCCCCCTTAGTTAATACTTGGTGGAAGCACCTTTGGCAGCAATTACAACTGTGAGTCTGTTCGGATAGGTCTCTACCAACTTTTGGAATATTTTACATTCTTCTTTACAAAACTGTTCAAGCTCTGTCAAGTTCCTTGGTCAGCGTTGATGGACAGCAATCTTCAAGTTATGCCACACGTTTTCGATTGGATTTAGGTCGGGGCTCTGACTGGGCCACTCAAGGACATTTACCTTTTTGTTACTTAGCTACTCCAGTGTAGCTTTGGCTGTGTACTTTGGGTTGTTGTCATGCTGGAAGGTGAACATCTGTCCCAATTTCAGCTATCTTGCAGAGGGCAGCAGGTTTTCCTCAAGGACATCTCTGTATTTTGCTCCATTCATTTTCCCTTCTATCCTGACAAGTGCCCCAGTCCTTGCCGATGAGAAACATCCAAATAACATGATGCTGCCACCACCATGCTTCACAGTAGGGATGGTTTTCTTTGGGTGATGTGCTGTGTTGGGTTTACACCAAACAACGCTTTGCATTTAGGCCAAAAAGTTCAATTTTAGTTTCGTCAGACCACAAAACTTTTTGAATACTGCAAACGGGATTCAAGGTGGGCTTTCTTGAGTATTGGCTTCCTTCTCGCCATCCTACCATACAGGCCAGATTTGTGGAGTGCTTGGGATATTGTTGTCGCATGCACACATTGATCTGTCTTGACCATAAAAGCCTGTAGCTCTTGCAATTGCCATTGGCCTCTTGGTAGACTCTCTGATCAGTCTCCTTCTTGCTCGGTTATCCAGTTTGGAGGGACAGCCTGATCTAGGCAGGGTCTTGGTGGTGCCATACACCTTCCACTTCTTAATAATCGTCTTGACCATGCTCCAATGGGATATTCAAAGCCTTTGATATTTTTTTTAGAACCATCCTCTGATCTTTGCCTTTCAACAACTTTGTCCCACAGTTCTTTTGAAAGTACCTTGGTGCTCATGGTTGAGTCTTTGCTTTGAAATGCACTACCAAGCAGAGGGAACCTACAGGAACTGCTGAATGTGTCTTTAAATCATGTGAATCACTACAATTTAACAAAGGTGGAGGCCACTTAACTTGGTGTGTGATTTAGAAGGCGATTGGTTACACTTGGGCTAATTTAGGATTCTTATTACAAGGGGGGTGGACACTTATCCAACCAAGCTATTTCAGTTTTTATTTTTAATAAATTTTCTACAAATTTCTAGAATATTTTTTTCACTTGGAAGTTGTGGGGTAGGATGTGTAGATAAATGAAAACTATTTTAATGCATTTTAACTTAGGTGCTCCACTCCACTGCAAGCTTCACGCTGCACTGGTTCTGCCCAGACACAAAGACACAGCCCAGTACCTTGGTGCTTTGACCTCGGTACTTGGTGCTTCAGCACTCCAGTGTCTAAGCCTCGATGCCCGCGGTACCCTCGAGTCCTCGGTGCCTTGACAATTCGGCGCCCTCAGTGCACTAAAGCCTTGGTGCCTTGGTACCCTTGGTGTTCAAGTGCTTCCTGACATCGATGACTTCGTGCCTCATTGCTCAGTAGCCTCGGTGCCTGGGTGCTTCAGCATTCTTGGTGCCTTGATGCCTTCGAGGCTTTTAAGCCCTGCACATTGGTGCCCTTGGTTGCCTCGGTGCCCCGGTGCTCTGGAGCTCCATAGCCTCAGTACCTCGGTGTGTCGACACTCTCGGTGCCTTAAGGACTAAACACCTCGGCGCTTCGACGTCTTCAAGGCTTACAAGCTCTGCACATCTTTGTCCCTATGCCCCATAGCCTCGATACCTCGGTCCTTCAACACCGTTGGTGCCTCAAGGACTATATGACTCTGTGCTTTGAGACTTTTTAAGCCTTATGCTCCAGTACTCTCGAGACATTCGGTCCCTGGTGCTCCATAGCCTTGGTACCTTGGTGCTTCGACACCCTCAGTGCCTCAAGGACTTGTCACACCCTTGACCCCAGTACCGTGGAGCCGCAGTGCTTCGACACCCTCAGTGCCCCAGGGCCTTGACACCTCGGTGTGTCGATTCCCTTGGTCCAAAATCACAGGCGGAATCTGTCCCCACAGGACAAACACACCCTTTGTGTAAAGTGCCTGTGCATGGAACACACCTCTGCTGCCTTGGCAGATAGGACGTTCTGCACTATTTACACCAGATCGAAGGAAAAAAACTTCCAGAACAAAATGACACAGTTCACAAGCAAGACTCTTGCGGATAGCCTGGGAGAGCCATCTTCGGCCTCGGGATCCAAGGTCTCCCCCGTTTGCCAGCTCTGGAGCCCAGCTCACAGTATACCTTGCACGTAGGCTCCAGCCCATTCATCCCGCAACCGTCCGAGAAAAAGAGTGAGGAATGCGGACCAGGTGAGGGACATTGCTGAGTTAAAGGGCCAGATGGTCCAAATAATCGAACCCTTAAGCAGGCAGCAGGCTCCCCCTGCGCCTGCCCCAGCTCCACCAACAATGCCTGCTCTGGAGCAGACCCAGTGGTCGCTCGAGATATTTCAGAGTAGGATGTGGTGATGAACAAGGAGGAACAGGATGCGCTTTCCATAACCACTTCCTGGGATGAGGAGTCCTTCCTACGTGGAGAGACTCAAGATCTAGACCTGACCCAAGTAACAGTCCCCAGCTCTGAGCTTGCCTCAGAGCCTGAGATTGTAGTGCCCTCGAGCTCGGTTTGGGCGCTTATGGAACGAGCCGCCAACTTCCTCCAGGTTCCCTGGAAAGCAGTCTCTAAACAGCGCAGGAATATATTCAGACCAGCGCGTACTTCGACCCCCCAGCCTTTTCCAGTGTTCCCGGACTTTCTGGAGGAGGTCAAATCCTCCTGGCAACAACCAGCTAGCACAGTTCCCTCCGGTAGACTCCACCATAGTGGCCCTAGTGCGAGCCCCCACCCCACCCCCCCCAGTAGGAGGTCTGTCCAGGGATCCTGATGCCCCGGCGGCCAATTCAGGATCAGGGAAGACACCCAGAAAAAGGCTTAAGCGGCTGAAGCGCAGGTGACTTGCCTTGCTAACAAAGGAGGCCTCTTGACGGCCTACCTGGACGGTATGCTGTGCTCTGTTACACTTCCCAAGCTGCTAGCTTCAGAGCTATGCACAATCTCCAGCACTTTATTGCAGATTTTGTGTTTCCATGGGCAAGCCCTGGGCAGAAACCTGGCAGGCTTAGTGGTGGCATGCAGACAGCTGTGACTGTCGCAGACAAGGGTCCTGGATGTGGACAAGTCAGTCTTACTGGACTCACCTATCTCCCCTGGCCATGATTTTGGACCAGCAATAGAGGAGATCCTGCAACTTCAGGCGTGGCTCAATGCCTTTCAGCTACACCCCAAGCATGACAGACCCTGTCGGCTGACAGTGTTTCGCCTATGTTCGAAAGCGCTATGCTGGTGGAGGCATGCGCCTCATCTGAGCAAAGGGTAAGGATGGAAGTCATTTACAATCATCAAGTGGCAATGACAGACGCATCCAACTCCAGATGGGGGGCGGTCTGGGCAGGGTCGCTGGACATCCCTGCACATAAACGCGCTAGAGCTGAAAGTGGTTCATCTCGCACTGCAACATTTCCTCCCTGTGCTCCGTAACCAACATGTTTTTGTCCACACGGACAACATGTCAGTAGTTGTGTACATGAACCACCAGGGAGGGCTTCGGTCCCCAGGGTTACACCACATAGCCGTTCGGCTGCTGATCTTCCTGTCCCTCTGGGCTGTACATCTCCCGGGAGTGGAGAACTGGGCAGCGGACCTCCTCTCCCCTCCTCACCTGTCAGAATGGCGACTGTCCCCTCAGGTGGTGCAGCGCATTTGGGAACGCTTCGGGGAAGCCCAGGTCAATCTCTTTGCCACGGAAGAGACAACCCAAAGAACCCCTGTGGTTCTCCCTTCGCAGCTGAGGAGGTCCACTATGCGTCGACGCCCTCGAATGGCCAAAAGCATTTTTGTACACTTTCCCGCCTATACCGCTGCTCCCTGCCTTTCGAGAGAGAGAGAGAGAGAGAGAGAGAGAGACGAGGCAACAGTTCTCCAGGTGTCCCCCAGATGGTCCAAGATAATCTGTTTTTCGAACCTCAGTTGTCAGTTGCTGCGAGGCCAGCCCCGGGAGATCACTCTGTGCATGGTTCTCCTCAGCCAGGTGAAAGGCACCCTCTGGCACTCAGAACCGGGCAGACTCCAGCTGTGGGTCTGGCCCCTGAATGGGACAATCTGTTCGCCTTAGGGGTCTCAGGTGCAGTAGTCAGTACATTGCAGAACACTAGGGCTTCTTCCACCAGAGCGTTGTACGCCTACAAGTGGAAATATTTTCATAATTGGTACATGGCCTGAGGCTATGATTCCATTTACTGCCCTGTAGCAATTATTTTACAGTTTGTGCAAGATCTGTTAGAGGCGGGTAAATCCCCCTCAACATTATAAGTGTACCTAGCGGCCATATCTGCACACCATGTTCCCATTGACTCAGTATCCCCAGGCACTCATATATTGGCGACCCATTTTCTGAGCGGTTAGGTACTCCTAAAACGGACGTCCTCCTCAAATGGAGTCTAGACGTGGTACTGGAGGCTCTCTCTAAAGCCCCCCTTTGAGCCCATACATTCCATAAAGCTGAAGTATCTCTCTACGAAGACAGCCTTTCTGTTAGCTACCTCCTCCGCTAAGCAGGTCAGCGAGCTACAGGCACTGTCCGAGCACAGTTCCTGTATGCGTATTTGGGACAATGAAAACAAGGTGTCGTTGCGCATGATCTCTGCTTTCCTCCCGAAGGTGATTACAGCTTTTCACTTGAATCAGTCAGTGAAACTAGAGGCTTTCCATCCCACTCCCTTTGCAGAGGAGATGGGTAGGAGATTAATTTCCCCCTACCTGGTTCAGGCATTGAGATGTTATGTGCATAGAATGAGAGCTCTGCATCGGTCTGACCAGCTCTTCGTCTGTCGTGGTAATGGACTCGACAAGTCCTCTCTAAGCAGCGACTGTCCCATTGGATTGTGGACACGATTTTGACTGCGTATACTAATGCCTGCCTACCCCCACCTGGGAGGGTGGCCGCACACTCAACCAGAGGTGTGACTACGTCATGGGCCCTCTTTAGAGGTATTTGTAATGCAGCTAGCTGGGCTCCTCCACATACATTTACCAGGTTCTATTGACTTTGTTCTATCTATGTTGTAGATCCCTCTATGTCTTTAATAGACGCCAGGGTCCTTGAGGTTGCACGCTCACACCACTAACACTAGATGGCAGTGGCAAGCTGTCCCTAATATGCTGTCCACTCATTCTCCCTCACGACTGCTTTGGCATACTTTCCCAAAAGTATTGTTTGGTAGTCATCATTGATCTGAAAGGGAACGACAGACTACAGATGTAACCCCTGTTCCCTGAAAGAGAAGATGACTGCCAACCTTGTGAGTTTGCATCACTCGCATTCACGGGTTCAGTGCAGGAGATGTGAAGTCTCCATGCAGTGTCTATTACCTCGGGAGGCGGGACCGAGGACTTCACTCCACGGAGGGGCTTATCGGCAGCTTTGATATAAAATGCGCAGCAAATACCTGACAAGCAGGCATATCCAATCATCTTCTCTTTCAGGGAACCGGGGTTATGTCCGTAACCTATTGTTAACCTTTAACTCGCTTTCCTAATTCATTGTTAACTGATCGTTCATACCAGTGCCATCAACAATCCCGCTCCCAAAGCAAAACACAAAGTACAACATGGCGAGTCGACCCTACATTTAACACTAGAGCAAAAAGAAAAAAATGGGCATGTATGCATCTGAAAATAAGAAAGCAAGTCAGCAAGACATCGCAAATGTTTTCTCGTCTAAGTGAGGCATATACTGTTAATCAAAGGACAATTGGAGACATTATAATGAATAAAAACAAGTGGCTTACCTTGATTTGTTTTGCCTAAAAAAGGCTTGTGTGTGTGTGTGTGTGTGTGTGTGTGTGTTTTATTTTTTGTTGACCTATAATGCCACCCTCGCTTATTGCCCATTTGCACATGGCCCTTACCGTGCGGTATAAAGAGGGTTGACTGTAGTTAATATGACCGCTAGAGATAGCTACCAAGCTGTTTATCCTATTATGTAAACTCAATCTGTGTAGAGTGGTAGATATATCTGTGTGTGAGTGTGAGCACATGAGAGAGTTAGTCGATGCCGGCAGAAGGTAAAGGACAAACACTTGCGGATTTGGGTCGGGTTGCAGGTCTTATTAAAGCGGGTCTTTTTCTGAATTCTGTTTCTTTGTTTCTCAGAAAAATACTGAAAAAAGTTGTAATGGAACCTCCAGAGCGACTCGTGAACCTTCAGGCACTGTGGGATACTCAGAATGTGGTTGAACCAGGGCCTTGTGGTAAGCAGGACTGTATTTTTAAACTGTATTTCCAACATTATCACTTGCATTGATCTTGCAAATGAAAAAGAAACACCCAGGCCTTTGTAAATTAGGAAACTTTCAAATAAAATATACTGATAAAAACACTACATAAACATTTGTCTATTTGACTTGGTTAATTTAACACCTTACCTTGTCTAGTGTACTAACATTATTCCCATATCTTATATAGATATATGGGACCACACCATACACAATGGTGGGTAACAAATACAACTTTACAGGATTACGGAATTGTTTTTAATCTGTATTTTACAATGTGAGCCTATTATACGTTACAATTGGCAGCCCATGTATAAACTGAAGGAAGAACTGTAGCTTAACTTTTGATGCTCCAAGTTGCTCGTATTGCATTCTGACCATGAGAAGCAAAGTGAATGGAAATCTGAGACCAGCTCTCATTAAGAAAAACCCATATTAATGTCTTTGATGTTAAATATGTTGTTTTTACTTGGACAGCTGGACGTAGAGGTCACTGTTTGTTTTCTCATAGGTGGTTTCTCTCAAATGTACAAATGTGTCTGTGACTGGTTGGGATTTCCGTATAGAGAAGAGGTGCAGTGGGTAAGTATCGTCTCATTTTCTTTTAAATTTATTTATGAATTAGGAAATAAAACACAGCCCTATATTTTCTTTCATCCTCTATTGTTTTTTTTATGGCATTGTATCACTTTTAAAATGTGTTTTACTGAAAAAAAATGACAAAAATCATATTTTCTAATGTTGCTTAAAGGCAAAAAATTACTTAATACTTTTCTGAGGATAGTGGTATCTTTTAGAAAACTGCCTACATTTTTCTTTGTTTAATTTATTTTACTTATTTCTCTTTTATAAAAAAAAAAAAAAAAGGATGTGGACACAATTTATCTAACACAAGACACCAGAGAATTGAACTTTCAGGATTTCAGTCATCTAGAGCACAGGTAAGTCTGCATTAAGGTAGGTTGGACAGATTTAGACTTCCGAAATAATCAATTATATAGATAGAATATAACTGTCTATTAGATATGATTTTAATCTTGTTATAACCATTGTGCAGTTCACAGAAAATTAACTTTAAAAAAATTCCTTTGCTTTTAAGCGCTATTGGATATTTTTAGTTTGTGGGTAAGAAAAATGTAAATTGAAGGAAGTTCTAGTCATTGGCTTCTACGTATAGTACAATACCTTAATCTGTATGTCCTCCTTCATGGAGCACTTTTAGGAGACACTCTGTCCTTAAAAGATGCTCAATTTCATAGCATTTACTGAACTGCAAATGTTGAGAAAACCTGAGAGTGCATCCTTACACTTAGACACCAGGCCTGTCTTGGGATTTAAACCTCAGAATGTTGAGACGTTCATTCTAAAGATTCCATTACATTGGTGTATTCCTCCTTGTTGCACTGTTTGAGATGACATCCTTGTTTTGGAGGTTATCCTACAGAGTGGAGTTTAAAAATCACAGCTATACATCATACAATATATATATATGATTGTCTGGAAAATATGTTGAAGTTAAAGTGTTACAGAACAAGAAGTTTACAAGAAACACTTACGTTATCTTTCCTGTGTTCCATTGTCATGGGGAATAAGTAGACTGGGGAAAAAGTGGATCGCCATCTAGAATTTAAAGGCGAGGTTCCATTGTTCCAAGGTTTACGCCTACTTGTACAGCATCTGGGGAATTAGTAGCCCAGGGAATAAGTTGATCGAATATACTAACTAAAAATAAATCATTTAAAATGAACTTTGTAATTTATATGTCTGTTTGTTTAACAAATGTTATAGCAACTCAAGATGTTTTTGTTACATATTTAATGTGTAAGCAGTACTGTAAGGATAGGTATGCGAGCGATTATCAAAAAGTTAAAGCAAGATTTTCAGTCACGGACAAAATTAAGCTCCATGCTGCAGTTACTAACTTAGGCCACAATGCACAGCGATCACTGATTCACTTGTATTGTTATTATTTATTATGCGCTTTGTTCTTTCATTTATTGTTATTGTATAGGTAAGTTAATGTGTTTCTTGTAAACACTGCAGGGTGTTCTGTAATACTTAAGTATGCTATATATTTTTTATGTATTTGTTTCTTACTTTTTAGAGATTTAATACCTATTATTGCTGTTCTGGAATACAACCAGTGGTTTACCAAGCTCTCCAGCAAGGACCTCAAACTGGTAAGATAAAAGCTACCTAATCTCTGTAAGGTAGAGGTGTGGTCTGGGGCAAGATACGGCCTGGTGCCTCCTTTAATCCGGCCAGCATGGATGAAAGTTTTCCGTCTGCAGATGGAATTTCATCAAAACAGCCTCTCCCTGGTCCATTCCTATGATTCGTGTAGAAGTGCAAAAAAATTTGGGCTGGGGGGTATATATTTATCGTGGGAAAACAAAACAAAACAAAACAAAATGTGCACATGCTTGATTTTTGTGACCTTGTAGAGGTCCAAGCAGGAAGCCGTTGGCGTTCCCATCTGACGGCATGGTCAGACAGCACAACACCTGTGGATAAGCTCTCCCTGTCGGAAGACCTGCTACCACTGATCGAGAGGCACACTACAGTCTTACAAGTGCCCTGGCCTACAAAAAGGGAGACAAGGCAGTCAGTTGTTTTTTATTTTATTTTTTTTAATTTGGAATAGCTAATTATTTTACTCCCGCTTTTCTCTCAATTTTAGAATGCCCAGTTATTCAACCCAGCTCACCAAAACAACTAACTCGGGAGAGAAGAAGACGAACATTCGCGTCACCGAAATGTATACCATCAGCCATCCGCTTTTTTTTGCACAAGCAGGCCTGCAGGCACCCAGCCAGCCACAGGGTGTCTCTGGTGCTCAGTGATTCCCAAGGATTCCTCAGCCGACCCAAACCCTCACTGCTCGGGCAGCACCTGGGCAATTGTATGCCGCCCCCTGAGAACTCCTGCCCACGGTCAGCAGTGGTATAGCCTGAATTTGAAAAGCCAATCTGCAAGCTAGAGTGCCTTTACTGGATGCGCCACATGGGAGCCTCCCAGGCAGTCAGTCGGCTACAGCTCCTTCTGTTTCCCTGTCTAGGGACACCCTATATAGGAAGCACGATGCGGAGAAGCTGGGTCTGGCCAAATTCTGCCAGTAGAGGCTTCAATTGCCGCACTGGTACAGGCGCCTAATTTAGCGCTCCTGTCCAAGGATGCTATCTGCCCCAACAAGCAGTGCTGAGTCTCGGAGGTGATCTTATTCAGGCAGTGCATTTGCTGCATGGCTGGGCAACTTTAATAGTATTCTTGTAGCCTACAAGTCCTATTTGCTGAGGTCCCTCTCTGGCAGCCACAGACCTTCACCCTAACAACTGGATGAGCTGCGCCTGGTTAATAAGAACCAGCAGCTCTGTCTGTCAAAAGAACAGACAGGCTGTAGGTAGAAACCTGGCTGCATTGGTAGCTGCAGGGAGGCAGCTTTAGCTTTCCCATGCACGCATGGCTGACGGGGACAGAACGCTGCTATTGGATGCCCCTACTACACCAGGGCATACCTTTGGTTCCATGGTGGATGAAATGCTGCAGTGCTCACACCACACCTGGGAATCCACGAAGGAGCTGGTTCCCAAGCAGCCACCCCCAGTGTGCAAACCAGCACAAACTAATGCCCTAGGCCCCAGCAGCCTCAAAGACTGGCACAGCCGACTGCGCCTGCTGCCAGAGGTGGTGTTCAGAACTGGCCCGCAGTTGCTACAATAGGATCCATCGCCTGGTGCAGAGAGAAGCCTCAGGCCAAGCCACAAGCCATGCAGCTAACTTAGGAGTTTGTTGCTACAGGCCCAGGTCCCATCTGGAGTATTGGTGTCAGTGCACCATGGACATCTGGGTGCTTACTGCCGTTCAGACTGGCTACACTGTGCAGTTCAAGCACGGTCCCTCTCTTTTTTTGGGGCATGGCAGTAACATCAGTCACAGACCCACAGGACGCTACAATGGTGTTGCAGGAGGTAGCAGCTTTGCTGCAGTTGGAGGAAGAGTTCTACTCCAGGTACTTCCTACTTCCTTCCCAAGTGGGATGGTGGCTTCAGAGCAATCCTCGACCTCAGACAGGTTCACCTGTATCTGAGCAGAAAGAGGTTCAAAATGATGATAATGCAACAGCTGTTGCAGTCAGTCAGTCCAGGTGATTGGTTCACCACTGTGGACCTCAAAGACGCCTATTTCCACATCTCCATAAAACTAGTGCACAGGAAGTACCTGTGGTTTGCTTTTCAGCATATGAGTGCCGTGTCTTGCCATTTGGCCTCTGTAGTTGCCCATGCCTTCTCAAAGTGTATGGAAGGTATCCTGGTCTGTCACAAAGAAGGCCGGAGTGTGTGGCGTCAGACCAGAGCCAGGAAATGAACAACAAGAGAGGTGGAGTTTGGTGGAGCTGAGCGAATGGTTTCACTCAGCATTTAATGAGTGAACAGAACAGTAAATAAAAATGTTGTACAAACAAAAATACAGGACACGGCACTCGTCGCCAAAACAAAAAGACAAACAAAACGGACTAGACAGACAAAACACGGTGAGCTTCTATTTAACGATTATTATTATTATTATTATTTATTATTATTATTATTATTATTATTATTATTATTATTATATGATACACTTATTATTACCTCTGTCTCCAATCCCGTTCTCCACTCACCGAACACACAACCCCAAGTATGTGAAAACATGCTGATTTTATGCAGCTGTACCGAGACTCGACTGCTAATCAATCATTCAATTGGAGTCACGGTATAACTGCACGTGAATTAATAAAGTGCAATTCCCCGTGCTCACATATTATTACTTTTTAATTGCACATGAAGTGCTGTGCAATCCTCGTGCCTAAATACAAATATACATTTTAAACACTCGTGTTACACAGACCCGTTTATATTCCGTGTACCAATGACTATACACCACCATTAACACACAACATATACTACACTCAGGGGTGAGCACTTTGCCACATGGTCCCATTGAGACTCTTAGTGCTCGAGTATATGGACGATGGATTCATTTGTGCCCAGTCTCCAGCACAGGCCCACGCGGAACTGGTCACTGGCCACCTTCAATGGCTGGGTATGGTAAATAACGCCAAGAGCCAGCTCACACATTCTCAGACAGCCTTCTCTCTAGGAGTGTGACTGAACTCCGGGTCCATGCTGCCCACTCCGTCGGACTGATGAGTGCAGAGAATAGCCCCCTGTTTGGAGGTCTTTCAGCTCAACAGAGCACTCACAGTAGTGACATTCCAGAAACTTCTGGGCTTGATAGCAACAGTTTCACAGACTCTTCCTTTGGGTTTCCTGTGCATTCACCCTCTGCAGGCCTGGTTCGACAGCAGCTTTTCAGGCAACCAAGGTTATGATTATAATTTAACTTTCTCTGTAGTTAACTCCGAGTTTATGTAAGTATTTCACGTTTTCCAAAATATATTCTCTTAAGTGGGTAGAAAAAAAAGTTTTATATTCTGACTTAGATAATTTGTATAGAAATATGTAATAAATGTCCTGTCTTACAAAAAAAAAAATACAAGACACTAGGGCTTGAATGCCTAAGATACTAGTTTTACCTAAATAGCTTAAATGTTACCAGTATTGTGTAGAAACACTATGTTTAATAGTCATTATACTGTAGACTATAAATATGTACACAATATGAATATATTCACTTTCCTTATCAATCTTTGTGTACATGTGTGACGAGGTACGCTCAGCCCCTTTGTGTGTGTATATGTATTCTTTTGTATTTGTGTTGTGTTATTATTAATATTTAAATGTATGGTTTGGTGTGCAAAAAACACAATGCTTTGTTATTGTTGTTTTGCAGCATGGATGGGGTTTAAATTCCCCATCCATGCTAAACTCGTGGAAAATGTGACTGTCTCCAGATTGATTGATCAATTAATTGCAAATCTGGAGACGGAACGAGTAAAGAGAACTGAAACAGAAATAACAATTACTACGTGCACTGGTTATACACCAGTGTGATACTTGTTTGTTTTGTTCTGTGCTTGTTTTGTCTGTCTGTTTTGGCCAACGTGCTGTTTTCATGTTTTGTTTGTTTAATTCTTATATTTTATTATTAAACTTGTGCATCAGTGCTTCCATACCCCAGTATTATCTGTGTATTTCCTGGTCTGATGTCACTCACAAGCCTATCCGTGACAACATGACGTTTTATTTGTAGTCTGCAGATGTCTGTGAACAGATCCTGCGTGTCGTGGGCCGGTCGAGTTGGTTGGAGGAGTTGGTGCTGGAAAATGCAGGACTCAAAACGTAAGTACTTTCTTTCTTGAGTGGGAAAGATTTGTCCCCTCTAAAAATATAATGGATAAATGTAAGAGCTTGTTTTGCAAAGTTGAACCATCAGCATCGACACCACACAGCTGACTCATGGTGTCATGAAACACACTGGTTGACTGTAACCATGTATATGTTTTTATTTGTTATAAGCATTTTCTTAAACTTGGGCACACTGTTACATTGGTTTATAGAAAGTGCACTTTTAAATGGCCTAATTCAGCATTGGTGCGTCATTTTATTTTTTAACACAAAAATAAATAAAAGGTTTTAACAAAAATAAACACTTGCTCACAGAGAAAAATAAGAGATAAACAAACACAAATCACAAACACCAAAATAATAGCAAAAAGGTACCGGTCAGACTGGTCATAGACTTCACGGACTTTAGTAAATTTTGCTTCTCGCTTTTAATACTTCTCGCAATCCCCCCCAGTGCAGCGCTGCAGGTTTTTATATACTCAGCCGGGGGATTAACCAGCTACCAATTAGCTGATTATTTCCTGGCTGCATTCAGCACAAGTTTTTGAATTATTGTCAAAGACTAGTTTGCCAAACATAGCTTCTGCCAGAATGTACACACATGCACATATACCCTCTTTTTAACTAACTAAACAAATAAATATACAAAATCTTAAGATAAAAATGAAACAGTGCAAAACAATAACACACAAGGTGGAGGGAGAACCCTGTTCTAAAAATAAACAATACAAATAAAAAATAAACACATTTTAATTGGCAGGGCTTTGCCCTGCCCCCTTTTCTATGTGCAGGGCTCCTGGCCCTGTTACAGCGATACATAGGCTTAGGTAATTTTTGTCAAGGGAATTCATGGTTAAATTCATTTTAATATAAGCATTTCTCAGATATTTATGTTGTCTGTATTGACCTGCTGTAGGGATTGGGTTGTTAACACCGATTTCAGAACATTCTTAACCAGATTTACTTCAAAGCTCATTAGATAAGGCACAGGTCACAAACTGTGTTAACTCTTTGAAGCTCACCTTTCAAAATGCTATCTGATTGTCTGGCCTGCTAAGGTGTCTTAAAACTTACCAAGCAAGCTATAGTGACAATGCAGTTGTAAAATTATTGTGTTAAAAGTTAGTTAAAATGCTTTTTAAGAATAATTTTTAATTACATAACTTGTGGACACAAGTTTAATAGTATTTTATAAGTTTCCAATAAATCTGAAGAGTTTATTGTATTTTAAATGAGTATTATAAACTAATAACTATTTTAAAGTATTATCCTTTGATTGTATTATGATGTGTTTTATATGCTTGTAATCGTAATTTTGTATAGAGAATGTAACTGAAATTCGTATGCTTCTCCAATGAATGTAACTAAAGTTATATTGAATAGGAGGTTTAAATGATAAATGTAAAATCCTTTGATAACAAAATAGGCGGATACATTCCATTTCTAACACACCCTTTTTGTGTGACTCGCAACTGTCTATCAAATACTGTGATCCAATGGAAGGACTGACAAAGATTTGTTTACAGTACAAGGGAACGCCTATACATCGTGTTATTTAATCTCAAAACAAGGATTTTCACTCTCTGGACTCTCTGGGCTCTCCCTGGAATCTCGCTGGATTCGCTCTTTCTTCAAAACATCTCATCGCTATCAACTCATCAAACTCTGAAGTTCTTCAACGAAGACGGAATGATGTAATCTTCAAAGCTGTCCCGGAGAAGATAGGCTCCCTTCAGAACGACAAAAGCTTTTGCCTACAGCCTTCGCAGAGATACTGCACTGCGCTGCTGCACAACTAACTTCTATAAAGAGGACAACCTTGTTAAGAAGACTTTGTTTTAAACATTGCACCAACAGAATAAGTATTAAACTTATATTGGGTGTTTACAAGTAACTGAACTGAAGCCATGATATTGATATCGTCACAATAAGTAATGTGCGTCTGTTTAACTAGATGCTGAACATTGGACATGCATACTTAGCCACGTGGAAGCTGGCACATGTATATGTAATGAGTGACTCAACCAAAGAATGCATGATGAACAATTAAGACTGCTTCACTAATGCAGAACTCTATGACCAGAGAGCATATCAAGGATTCATTATGAACATTTAACAATGCATTACTTTTCCTTGAATGTTTTAATTTGTTTCTTCTTTATACATATGTTTTTAACTATGAAGCCTAACCTTTATTCTTCTTCCTTTGAGAATATGAATAAATGTAATAATAATTTGGATTGTTATGTTTCTTTTTGTCTTATAACAAATACACATTTGTGATTGATTTGAAATACTTAATCGTTTCATCATGAATCTAGGGGTAATTAAGCCAGAATCACTAGTTCTTATTGAGATATTGTGTTTATTATTTTTAATAATTACATTATGAGCTATAATGGGTAATTTCTTTAATGGTAAAGAAACAGTCGTGACATAAATCCTAGATATGCAACATAAATATGCACGACACTTTCATTTAAATAACCTAAAAGGACTTTCTCAAACAGCTTTGTTCTGCTGTTCAGTCAATTGCTGGGAGTTCTAGGGCAGCATCCCTATGTACTGTGGCAAGTGCAGTGCGGGAAGTGGTACTGCAATCTCAGTGTTAAAGCAGGACTTTATAGTTAGAATGGGTCTGTGGGATATTTCTAACCTCTTTGTTTTTAAACTTCTAGAGATTTTGCACAGAAACTGGCCAACGCCCTCGCCCTTAATCCTTGTTCACGACTTCACACAATAAACCTTGCCAATAATGCACTTGAGGATCGAGGTAAGGAATAGGCTTTCGGGTACTGATTTTATTATTATTATTATTATTATTATTATTATTATTATTATTATTATTATTATTATTATTATATTATTATTATTATTATAGATTATAGAGAAACCTTTAGTTGAGGTTTCTGTCTGTTTAGGAATAAAAGTTAGGACATACTTCACTGTAAACATCTTTATTTTGCACAATGGAAACCTGCAGTTATACATTGAACTTTGGATATTGAAATTTAGTTATTGTGTGAATATTTTTGTTGTCACTGTACAAAAAAAAAAAAAAAAAACACACACACACACAACTAACAAGTTGCTGACTATTTTGAGAAATGTATTACATTTGTCAGTGTTGGAAGAATATGGAGTTTTCTCAGGAGCCCTGGCATGATGAACAGGCAGCACAAATGAAGGGGCCAAGTGGACTGATATAAAATCCTTTGACTGGCAAGGAGCTGGAGAGCTCAGTCGTAGACAATGCCTTTTGTTTTCCCTCCCTTGAGCTTCTTTTTTGGCACCTTTGATAAAACAAAACCTGTTATGGGTAAGGTATGGGAAGGAGGGTGGGGGTGGCAGGCAGATTTTCTTTTGATTTATCCTTTCCAGTGACAGTTGTTTCTTGTGTTTTGTTACAGGTTTGTTCTCTCTGAGTATCCAGTTTGCCAAACTCCCAAAGGGACTGAAACACTTAAATATCTCAAAAACCTCATTATCACCTAAAGGTTTGTACTATGTATTTGCAACTTTTTTGGTTTGTTTTACGTATCTGCTGTTGGCCTCTGACCTAAAGATTTTGGACACAAATTACCTACCAGGATATTGTCAATAGGATATAGGTTGTAGGGCAGCCAGGTCAGCACTGGTTCAGTGTGTTCAAAAGTTATGGGAATTGTTCTGGATATAGGAGTATTCTTTATAACTATAACTAAGGCTTCTGTTTTTCACTTTTTATTAATTGTATTTTTCAGTGCTTATTTTTCGTTATTTTCGAGTTTTATGTAAATTGTTTTTTCAGGGCTTTCGTTTTTGATATACTGTATGAAATTTGTGTTTTCGGTTATTTTCAAAATCCTTCAGCTTTTTTTTTTCAGTCAAAATATGTATAGTAGTAACTCGACAGTACTTGCACACTTAAGTTGTACCTTCTTTCCTTTGCTGTCTTCCATAATGAAATCCCTATGGTCACGGGCACATTCTTCTGGGTTTTTTTTCATTTCACCACATCAGTTTTAAATCCTCTGTATCTTAATTGTAATACGGCTTTAAATCCCACTAACAAGCCTCCATCCTGATTGTAATCTTGTTTTAAATCTCACAAGCAAAGTCTCCAATAGAAATGTAGGAATGTGCTGTCACTCAGTAGTTGGGGAGGGTTTAAAGTATTCAGAACAAATCAATAATAGATGTAAATCAGGAAGGTGGGACAGCACTGGGGAATGAATTTAATCTGAGAAAAGGGTAAAGTCAACGTGAATTGTAACCATTACCACAGATTTTCCTGTGTTTATTGGCTATTCAACGATTTCTTTTTGTCGGGGTGTTTTATCGTGTTTTATCGGTTAAAACCGATACTCTGAAGGCCTATTTATAACTACCTTTTAATTATATCAGTTGATTACAGAAATTTGAAGTAAAGTCTGTTGTCCAGAATTGCTACTGAGACTATTCCTTGCCCAACTATCAGCCCTCTATCAACTTCAGTTAGATCTGGATAGGATATGATATATAATATTTATACTTACATAGAACCTGTATCTTAGAATTTCTCAAACACCAAGTAACAGGAATTGCAAGGAAGTGTTTACTCAAATTCTTTACTGGTTGAAGTGTGATACACACCTACAAACTGAGTATCAAGAGTCACCAAAGAGTACAATGTGTAATGTACTTGATTTTTGTGACGTTAACCACTTCAACTCCAGATCTAAAAAGGAAACCTCTTCCCAGGTACCAGATTTTCAAAATAATAATAATAATAATAATAATAATAATAATAATAATAATAATAATAATAATAATAATAATAATAATAAAATAATAATAATGTTTTCAAACCTGTAATTGCTATAAAATGTTAACATTTGATGAATAAAACACAAATAAATGACCTAAACTGTGTTTTTCATTAACCCTTTATGCTCCTGTGTTCTACATACCCCTGTTCAATATAGAGATAAAACCACTTTTTTTTTTTTTAAAACAATGAAAACAAAAATGCTGCTAATAACAAAAATAATCAGTAAATAGTATTTATCAAATAAAAATCAAACAACATCAAAACGTGTGCCATTATTGACTTGCTCTGTGCCATTTATTGAAATGTTAAATACAACAGAAACCAGGGTTGCCTTCACAACCACTGCATATTTTTCTTGCGTCTTTTCATTTTCTTTTTTGTGTTCTCTGCTTCCCTTGTGTAGGAGGGATAGTCACAAATGCGTGTACACAGCTACTTTGTGCAGGCATTGTGATGGATCTGGCTGCCGCAGATGCCTGCTTTATTGCCTTGTACCCAGTCCTTTGTTTTGATAGTATTTCATAACAGCACTGCTATTTCAAACCAAAGAACTTCCTGTTTGCAGCTGGCTTTCCTGTAAAGTAGCTGCATGAAGAAAACTTTGACCATCTTTTATGTGATTATATTATATCCTGCAGTTTCGGGGGGGGGAGCTCCATAGTAAATTATGCCCCTGATGTTAGGAAAAGTATTGGTCTCTGTCTGCGGGGAAACAAGTGCGTGGCTTTCCTTCCACACGTCTTTTATAGTGTTGTCAGCAAAGGAAGAGTCACAATTGCAATTGTACACCAGCTATGAAAGGGATTGTTTTTCACTGGTATTACACATCTTTATGTAATCTGCTGAAAAGAAATGGAAGAAAGCCAATCTCCCTGCTGCCTTGGATCTGTCACTTACTCCTCTCGTCCTTCTCTTCTACACTCACCTCTGCCAAACACTCCTACTTCTACTCTATCATTCAGTCTTCTACTAACAATTCCTATGTCTCTACCTTCTCCTCCTTCCTTACCCTACACCCCTTTCACCTTCCTCTATCTCGGCTGATGATTTTGCCTCCTACTTCTCCAAAATCAGACACCCGCAAACTCTTCATTACCTCGTCTTCTTCCCCACCCACCCCCTGTCCTCTGCTCATTCAGTCACTCACCATCACACTCTGTAACCCCTACTAATCTACCCTCCTTCTCCTCCTCGCCACACTCAGACTCAGATCTTTGTTTCCTGCTCTAGAGCCACAAATCCACCACATGTACTCTGGACCCACTCCCCACTCACCTCTTCCAAGCTGCTGCCCCTGCTCTACTCCCTTTCATCACTTCTCTTCTAAACACCACTCTACTGTCCACTCTACTTTCCCTCTGCCTTCAAACAGGCCTGCATCACCCCATCTTAAAAAAAACCCTCCCTTAATCCCTCATCCCTCCAGAACTACCATCCTGTCTCCCTTTTTCCATTCCTCTCTAAAGCCCTTGAGCGACCTGTACATTGCAAGCTTTCTGCTTTCCTGCAAACGCATTCTCTGCTCGACCCCCACCAATCTGGTTTTCGCCCAGCACACTCCACTGAAACTGCTGTTCTCTGTCATTAACTCTCTACTTTTTACCCGTGCTGCCTCCCTCTCCTCTGTTCTAATTCTCCTCGACCTCTCTGCAGCCTTTGACACTGGCTGGGACTCTCCTGCACTGTTCTTGCCTGGTTTTCCTCCTACTTAGCTGATCACATTTACTGGGTGTTCTGGCATGGCACACCCTCTGCCTTTTGCTCTCTTTCGACAGGTGTCCCCCAAGGCTCAGTCCTGGGACCCCTCCTGTTTTCTCCCTACATCCACTCCCTGGGTCCCTTCATCTCCTCCCATGGCTTCTCGTATCTTCTCTATGCTGATGATGATTAGATCTTCCTCTCCTTTCCCCCCTCTGAGCCATCTCTATTCCTCTTGAATCCACAACTCTCCCTCCTCGACCCTCCCTCTCTTACTCTCAACACATCTCTACTCTGGCCATAACCGCAGATTCCGGGGGGGTTCAGGTCCAACCACTCTTTGAAGTGGGGGAAACAATACATGTATTTGTCCCCCACACAAACACACACACACACTTTTATGACCCCTTAACAATATTTTTAAATGGTTTTATGATTCAGAATAGTTAACTTGTTTTGTTGGGACTGGAACGCACCAGATTCTCCATCCCTCCTTATTTTACTCAATGAACTAGTCCGAGCCTGTGAACTTTGTTTTAGGAAGCTATCTGCAAAACAAACAAACATAACTATGTCATTAGATGAAGTTGATGCGTACAATAATGTTTTTTTAATTTATTTCTAAAATATAAGGGTTAATCTTACACACAGCTATTTGCAAAACAAACAAACTTCTGTTATTTACCAAAAACGCTTTGACATGAATATGTTTAATTAAGGGGACGGGTGAAAAAAAATGGGTGAAAAACAAAAATAGGACTTTTTTAATTTATTTCTAAAATATAAGGGTTAATCTTACACACAAATGATTTTGGGAAACTTAATGAATCTTCATTATTTACCAAAAACGCTTTGACATGAATATGTTTAATTAAGGGGACGGGGAAAAAATAATAGTAAAAAAGATGAATAAAAATGTGCATGTAAGTTGTATTCAAATGTTTACATAAACCAATGGAAATTTATAATTTCTAAAAAATACTTTCAAAAAACAAATAATTGTACGACAAATCTTTTGTAGCAAAAGTTTTGCTTTTATGGATGAGGAAAAAAAGTAATCAATCTTTTTGCAAAACTCCAAAAATGCTAATTCAAAAGTATTCATAACCTGATGAGGAAAATTAAATTAATAGCTTGTTGAGGCACCTTTAGCAATAATAACCTCTTTTAAACAATTAGGATATTTGTCAGTGAGTTTTTGGCATGATTATTTTCTGATTTTTTGACCATTCTTCAACGCAAAATTGTTCCAGTCCATTCAAATTCCAAGGACTTCTCTTGTGTACAGCCTTCTTCAACTCATACCAAAGAGTCACAATCGGATACTTGACTAGGCCATTCCAGAACCTTGATTTTATTCTTCTTCAACCATTATGAAGTAGATTTTGATGTGTGCTTTGGATCGTTCTTGTGTTGGAACATCCAATTGTGCTTGAAACCAAGTTTTGTAGCGGAGGGTTTCAGATGATTGGTCAATATTGTTTGGTTTGCTACAGAATCCATTTTACCATGTATTGGAACTAAATTTCCTGAGCCATTAGAGGAAAAACAGCCCCATAGCAGGATATTACCACGTCTGTGCTTGACAGTAGGTATGGTGTTCTTTTCTTTATACGCTTCACCAGACTTTATCCAAACGTAACAAATATCAGCGTGACCAAATAGCACGATTTTTGTTTGCTCACTCCACAAAACCTTTGACCATGAACTCATTCAAGTGCCATTTTGCAAACTTTAAGCAATTGTCCTCGTAAAGTTTTCCTAAGAGTGGCTTTTTCCTTGGCCTGCGACCATTGAGACCTTCACCATGCAATACTTGGCGTATGGTTGAACTGGAAACTCCAGTCCCACTTGCAGCCAGTTCACTTTGAATATCTTCGGCAGTCAATCTTGGATTGTTATTAACCTTCCTCACAATTCTTCTACTTGTTCTTGGTGAAAGAACCTTCTTAATGGTAGATCTAATTCTGTTTTTAAACACAAATTCATACTTCTGCTTGTTCATTTTCCAACGTTTTGCATACCGTATCCTTGTTAACCAGTGCATATAAAAAGACTATAATAATAATTTCGCTTTATACTTGAGGGTGTACAATACAATGTAATTTTGTCATAAAACAAAACTTAGTTCCCACTGACACACAACCTTTTAACAAAATTGCTGGAATGTTTCAATTAAGTTGCGATGTTACTACAAAGTTGTGTGTTAGCAGCTATTCAATGACCGCATGAAGTATTAGTGATCTAATACAGTGGTTCTCAACGACTGATCCACAGAGTGGCTGCAGCCACTTTGCCGGTCCGTGTAAGATTTTACTTTTTTTGTTAAGGTATTGCAGCAGGGCGGTAGGAAAGCCCTGCTGTTTTATTCGTATTGTTTGTTTATTTTTAGAACGGGGTCTCCCCCTCCGCCCCTGTGTTGTTATTTTGTATTTGTTTATTGTTTTATATTTGTATATTTTATACCGCCATGTGTTTATTATTTTGTATGACAGCGTAGCTGTGCTTTAGTTTTGTTATTGTTTTGCAGCGTGGATGGGAAGCCCCATCCACGTTATAAAATCGTGCAGAAGGTGGCCATCTCCCGAATTAGTTAAGTGACTAGTTTGTTGCTAATCGGGAGATGGTCACCTGTATAAATACCTGCAGCTCTCTGTGGTTGTTCAGAGGAGGAACGAGAGTGAGCGAGGAGTGAGAGAGGAGAAACAAAATTTAAAAGAATATAAGGATCCGTGAAGGCTACTGCCCAGCCGGACCTTAATTTGTTATTTGTGTTCGAGATTTATTTCGTTTAATTTGTTTTATTTCTGCTCTACGAGCAAATGTTTATTTTTGTTTAAATATTTTGTTTATTTTTGTTCTTTAATAAACTGCGCACGTGCCACTGCACTGTACCTTTTGTTTTTGTTGTTCCTCCTTCTGGTCTGGGTCACTGCAACGCCATTTTCTGCCACAGGTATATAAAAAAAAAATAAGGGGAAAAAAAAAAACCTGACTCAAAATATTAATATTTACTACAGGTGAGTGGAATTTCACAAAGTCCTACTCACTGCTCAAAGTAAAGCGGATCAACTCAGTGAGCTCCACTCCGGGGCTTTATTGAACATAATGATGGTGGCGTGCAAACTTTCAGCAGAAAAAGAGTACACTACTGTGTAGTAGAGAGCGTCAAGCGAAAGATTTGCTTTTACTTGATCAGAAGTGTCAAAGCAAGGTTTTTTTGATCGGTTTTTCGGAACTAGTAAAAGTTCAGGGAAACGTAATACAGATGAGGAGTGTGATGAGGAATGCAATGAAAAGGAAGAAGGGTTGTAAAAGAACCAACCAAAAAATTTCAACCAAAAATATGATGCCTCATATATAAAATATGGGATTATTGCAAGCGGGGATGAAGAATGCCCAAAACCGAAATGTGTTGCTTGTGGTGTGATTCTGAGCAACGAATCTATGAAACCTTAGAAAGTGATTTGTCACCTGGAAACCAAACATCCAAATTTAAAAGAAAAGCCATTCTAATTTTTCAAACACAAGCGAGATGACGTGAAGTCTCAACAGAAACTACTGCATGCCATCACAACAACAAATGAAGGCATGTTAAAAGCATCATATCTGCTGGCCCTTCGCATAGTAATGGCGAGCATAGCCAAATGTCACCATTTACAATCGGTAAAAAATTAATAATGCCTTCAATAATAGATGCCTGTCGTGATGTCTTGGGTAATACAGCTGCCAAAAAAGTCAGTGGCATTCCTCTGTCAAATGATACTGTCTCACGTAGAATAACTGATATGGTAGAAGATATTGAATCACAACTGATTGAGAGTGAAAGAGTCTGGCTGGTTTGCAATTCAGTTGGATTAGTCTACGGACATTTCCAGTGCCACGGTTCTTATTGTTTATGTGCGCTATGCATATGAAGGGGCATTTCACAAAGATGTACTTTGCTGAACTGCCACAGAATACAACTGGTGCTGAAATTTTTCGAGTTCTAAATGAGTATGTGACAGGACATGGTATCCGGTAGGACCGCTGCATTGGAATTTGCATTGATGGAGCGCCTGCAGTGACAGGCAGACATTCAGGTGTAGCGGTGTCACAAAGACGGCTGAAGTGGGTGGAATCAGACCAGAGCGAGGAAATAAACGACAGAGAGGTGTGGTTTGGTGGAGCTGAGCGAATGTTTTCGCTCAGCATTTAATAAACAGAACAGAAAATAAAAAGGTTGTCAAACAAAAAACACAGGACATGGCACATTCACCAAAATAAACAGACTAACAAAACAGACGATACAGACAAACACGGTGAGCAGATATTTATCTACTATTATTATTCTTATGATTATTTTTACCTCCGTCTCCTATCCCGTTCTCCACTCACCGAACACCCAACCCCGAGTTGGTGAAAACATGCTGCTTTTATGCAGCTGTACCGAGACTCGATTGCTAATCAATCATTCAATTGGAGTCTCGGTACAACTGCTCGTGAATTGATAAAGTGCAATTCCCCGTGCTCACATTACTTTTTACTTGCATGTGAAGTGCTGTGCAATCCTAAATACAATATACATTTTAAACACTCGTGTTACACAGACCCGTTCATATCCCATGTACCAATGACTATACACCAACATTTAACACATCACATGCAACATATAACTGAAAATACACACAGGGGCGGGCACTTCGTCACAAGCGGCCAGAGTGAAGGAAGTTGAACCGTGTGCTCAAGCAACACATTGCTTCATTCATAGATTGGTATTCGCAACCAAAAAATTATCTCCAGAACTTAACAGTGTCCTCAGTATAGTAGTTAAAATGGTGAATTTTAACCATTTTAATGGCGACGTGAACTTGAAGCCTTTCTGTATCAAAAGAAGTCTCCTTTGGCAGAATACTTTCAGGATTTACAATGGCTAGCCAAGCTTGCATATCTGGCAGATATATTTGATAACTTCAATCACCTGAATCTCTCTATGCAGGGAAGTGTATCCAGTGTGTTTGTAATAAAGAAGCTCTAAGTCTGGAAAGAAAGAGTCGAGCACGATTGTTTTGACAAGTTCCCGTCTTTTGCATTCATGACTATTGACGACAGAGAAGTAGATCTCACTCTCCTGCGCGAAATTATTTCATCCCATCTAAAATTAACTCTCCAAAAATTCGAAGAGTATTTCCCCTCCGGCTCTGATCCACGGAAAGGAAAGCAATGGGTGCGTGACCCATTCGCATCTCTAGATGCAGAGACAACCTTTTTGCCATTGTTGGAGGATAAGCTTCTGGAATTGTCAAGTGATGAGGGTCTGAAGTTACAATTTCAACTTACTCTACCTGTTTTCTGGATCAAAGTAAATACAGAATACCTACAACTCCGTGAACTGGCAGTCAAAACCTTACTCCCATTTCATTCTGCTTACTTTTTGCGAAAGCGAATTTTCAGCAATGACTGCAACTAAAACTAAATACTGAAACAGGCTGAGCATTGGAAAGATGCTCCAAGTGCCCTTGTCTGAAATTCATCCCTGGATTGAAAAATGTGTGTCTACACAGCAGGCACAGAAATCGCATTAAGAGGCTGGTAAGAGAATCCATCTATTTATTTAAAAAAAAAAAAAAAAAACTAAAATATTTCTAATATGCAATTTCTGAATATTACTGTGTATATGTATATAGATGTGTGGGTGGGTGTGCTTATAGTGAGAATGTTGTAACTGCCATAGTTTTAATTGTTATGTTGTCTTGTGCAGCAGTTTACTTTGGGAATGAGAATAATACATATACACCATACAATTATAAAATATATTTAAAAAAATGACCTACTGTTACTTTTACATGGAACCCTTTTAGTTAAAAAGTTATATTCACATGCAGTGGCTTTCAAAAGTATTTACCCCCTTGGACTTTTCCACATTTTATTGTGTTACAACATGGAATCAGAATGGATTTAATTAGGAGTTTTTGCCACTGATCAACACAAAAAAAGTCCATAATGTCAAAGTGAAAAATAAAATCTACAAGTTGTTCTAAATTAATTACAAATATAAAACAGAAAATAATTGATTGCATAAGTATTCACCCATTTGCTATGACACACCTAAATAAGCTCTGGTGTAACCAATTGTCTTTAGAAGTCACATAATTAGTTGAATGGAGTCCACCTGTGTGCAATTAAGGTGTTTCACATGATTTCAGGTTAAATACAACTGTCTCTGGGAGGTCCCACAGTTGGTTAGTACATTTCCCCACAAAAGCTACATCATGAAGATGAAGAAACATTCAAAGCAAATCCGGAGTAAGGTTCTTCAAAGGCACCAATCAGAGGTAGGATGTAAGAACATTTCCAAGGCATTGAATATCTCCCGGAGCACAGTAAAGTCCATTATTAAGAAATGGAGAGAATATGGCACAACGGTGAATCTATCTAAACAGGTCATTCTCAAAAACTGAATATCCAGGCAAGAAGGGCACTAGTCAGGGAGGCCACCAAGAGGCCTATGGCAACTCTAAAGGAGTTACAGACTTCCATGGCTGAGCTGGGAGACACTGTGCATACGGCAACAATAGCCCGAGTGCTTCACAAAACTGGTCTTTGTGGGAGAGTGGCAAAAAGAAAGCCATTGTTGAAAAAAACTCACATCAAATCTCGGCTAGAGTTTGCCAGAAGGCATATGGGAGACTCTGAGACCACGTAATAGAAGATTCTATGGTTTGATGAGACCATAATAGAGCTAAGCGCTATGTTTGGCACAAGCCTAACACCGCACATCATCCTGAGAACACCATCCGTACCGTGAAGCATGGCGGTGGCAACATCATGCTATGGGAATGCTTCTCTGCATCAAGGGTCTGGAAATCTCATGAAGATAGAGGGCAAAATGGATGCAGCAAAGTACAGAGAAATCCTGGAGAAAAACCTGCTGAAGTCTGCAAGAGACCTGGGAGGTGGGAGAAGATTCATCTTCCAGCAGGACAATGACCAAAAGCCTGGACTTCAATCCAATTGAGAATATGTGGAAAGAGTTGAAAATTGTTGTTCACCAAAGGTCCTTATCCAACTTGATGGAGCTTGAGCAATTTTGCAGAATGGGCAAAAATTGCAGTGTCCAGATGTGCAAAGCTGGTAGAGACTTATTCAAATAGACTCATGGCTATAATTGCTGCTAAAGGTGCCTCTACCAAATATTGACTCAATTGGGTGAATACTTATGCAATCAATTATTTTCTGTTTTGTATTTGTAATTAATTTAGAACAATTTGTAGATTTTATTTTTCACTTTGACATTATGGACTTTTTTGTGTTGATCAGTGGCAAAAACTTAATTAAATCCATTTTGATTCCACGTTGTAACATAATAAAATGTGGAAAAGTCCAAGGGGGTAAATACTTTTGAGAGCCACTGTATCACCTGGTCTGTGGGCAAATATTTTAAATAAACACCATAGGTGTTTAATTGATGTTTTACGGTGTATACATATTGCAGTGTTTTCTCGGGTAAGGGTCTTAATGGAATCAGATGGATACAAGATGATTGGGGAAGAAAGGAATGACAGCCCATATTTATTCAGAATATTAAATATAGAGGGAAAGAGCACCAGGTAGACAGAAGGATGGGGAGGGATCATAACACACACTGACACAGGTCATAACACACACACACACACACACAGAAACTCCAGCTGCAGTTCCTCTTGGCTCGTCACTCGGACTCCTGTCCGGCTTCCCTTCTGACTCTTAGTCTTCCTTTATTCAGATTGGTTGTCCGTCCACTCCCTCTATGTGTCGCTTCCTTCAGCAGATGCTGCAGGAGGGGAGGGGGGTCATGCAGCCATGAATAAGGGCCTGTGTAGCGGCTAGGCCGGATTAATGGTGGTTGCTGGGTGGTTCTCTCTCAGTGCTGTTTTCTCATTATTTGTCAGTCTCCTTCTCCCACCACCTGCCCATCTGGCCGTCAGCTGTTCTGAGGTCGTTACACTGTCCTCGTCATTGCCACGACTCTTACTCTAGGAACCCGTCAGGTTAGGGAGGCAAAATCTACAGGCACCTATGAGCTAAAGCAGACACCTCAAGTGCTGGCCTTTGTCTTCCACAGGCCAGTAGCTTGCCTTCATATGCGCTCGAGTTCCTGGGTGCAAAGAGGCTAGCTTCTCCTGAGCTGTTGTAGAGAATGCCTAAGGGGAGAGAATGTAATTGGATGTTCTAAATTGGGCACTCTATTATTATTATTTTACCGTTAGATTTGTTTTCAGTCTCCAAAATTGCAATTTTCTAGTTTCTATTGCTAGGAAACTCTGCTACTAGCCCTAACTGAAGGTACAGTACCTCTATTGCAACTAATATACCAGTACTGCAAGGTGGTTTCTTAGTTTTTTATATCCACCGATAAATCTTCAAGATAGCGAGAGAGTCTGCTGCTTTTACCATTTGAGCAAGCCAAAAATAATAAAATGTTCATTTACGTGTCTAGGGGATTTTGGTTTTACTTGGCTGAGCTATTTAGTGAAATGGCATGTGCATTTAATGACCTTTAATGAACTGATAGCTAGTTCTTTTTTTTCTCAGTTGACAAAGCGTCTAATGGCTCCTCTTTATCAGGATATTGATCAAGTTTCAGCATAAAGCGCAGGCTTTCAGTGCTACTGCAGGTCAGCCTTAGTTATTTTGTTACAGGTTTCAGCAGTTGTGCTTATCAGCTGCACGCACATACTATTTTTACCTGGGCCTGTCTGAGTGATTTATGTTTTTACAGTGTATGTGTGTGTGTGTTTGCGTGTGTGTTAGTGAGTGTGTGTATGCAGAGGGGGGCTGTTTATAACTGACAGGGGTAAAATCATTATCCTACAGTAGGGACAGAACAGTGAGAAGAGTTTGTATTATGTTGGGCTATTGGCCTTATTCATTAATGGTATTTACTTACACCCTCATGAAATAACAAAATGAGTCCTCCAAGGCTCAATATTGAGATCTCTTTGTTTTCTTTTTTTTTTAAAATGACATAACAGTGTTTGTACTAGCTTTACTAATCATTTGTAAGCTGACAATACCATAATTTACTATGGTGAGAAATTGGTTACTGTAATTTGACTGCTAAATTGCAAACAATTTTTAATAATGTGCAAAACTGGTTTACAGATAACAATCTAAACAGAAAGTTTGTTATGTTAGTGTGGCAAGGCGTAAACTTGCACATGGGGAAATATGTAGTTTATTGTATGTTTTTGGGTTAATTGTTAATATATTGATTTAATTAATTGTTTAGCTGCTGTGGCTCCGCCGGGGACGACTACCCATCTGCATGGAGCAGCAGCTGAAAGCAATCAGCTGTTCCAGCAGGCGGGTGGGCATGTCTCAGCGGAGCGTCAGTATAAAACCATGGCGATCGCTGTGATCGGGGCTGCTGCAAGGCCTGTTGTTTTCACAGCACCTTTGATTTATAGTTTGTTGTACTGTGTTTTATTTTGCACTTTTTATACAGCTTGATGTACTTGTCCTCTGTGAGTTACCATCGCTGGTAACATCAAATGACCACATTTATTTTACTTTCGTTTTCGTTTGTGTTAATAAATCCTGCGCGCCTGTGCCGGCGTTTAAACATCAACACCACCTGTCTCTCTGTGTGCTTGAACAGCGACTACCCACACACGTGACACGAGTAAGACCCTGTCACAGTTAACAAGAAAACTGTGACCGTGATCTTGGACACAAAGCTAAAGCCTCTGGTTTCTTGATACTACACCTCTGGAAGTTGTGAATTAATTTAAATGCCTAGGTGTGCCCTCAGCTTTCTTTTGGTATGCACATTGACAAACTTGTGAAAAACATAAATTACAATATTGGTGTATTATACTGAAAAATAGCTGTATGTCTCTGCGGGTTTGCACAAAAATGGTCATCCAGGTTTTGCTTCTGGATCTTGATTACAGTAATGCTGTTTACACAGCTCCATCTCAGGCTTCCTTAAGCAGTTAGATGTTTGTAATTCTCTATGCAGATTTTGTACAAGACACATTACTCTCATATGTGTGTATGATAGCTAGGGGTGCCTCCTCCAGGACCAGAAGTTTTCTCACTGCAAAATCTTTTTGTTTTTGTTTTTTTATGACATAGTGAAACCAACGAGACATATTTCTGCGTGGTAATATATTCTCACCCATATTGTTATTTTTTATTTCTATGTTACCTACTTTCTTGCGCTGTTTTTGTTTGGCTGAGCGTTTTATTTTGTTTGTATAAACTGTGACACGCTGCTGTAGAAAATGCTCTATTCATATATGGCTATGCAAGATGAAATTGGAAAGGTGTAGCATGTCCAGGTCTTTCTCAGGTAGCTGCTAAAATTCCCTCTCTTCTCCCACTGAACGCAAAATATGTCAGCAAGTGTTTTTCTTGTATTTTCATTCCGGGACAACCAAAAAAATCTGTCGGACAACATGTTTTTTTTTGGCTGCTTGCCCGATGGGCAATCCGATTTTTTTACTCTATAACAAAATAACTTTCTGTGCTTTAATCAAATGGCAGTTTCCCAATCGAGGGGTGTACTGTGTTCTTGAATGAATAGGATATATGGATGCAGCATGCCACAAATAAGTACTGTACTTGTAATTCTACTTTTATTCACAATCTCATTATTATTATTATTATTATATTTATTATTATTATTATTATTATTATTATTATTATTATTATTATTATTATTATTTAGTGCTAATAGTGACAAATACTGTAATAATAAAGAAAATCAAAGAATAAAACAGTACTAATATTATTAATAGTTTAGCCAATGCCTTTATCCAAGGTGACTTCCTTAACTTACTCCAGCAGCTTATATTGTTCGTTTTGGATTGTCCTTTTACTATAGCGAACAAAAGGCTTTGGACCCAAATAGGGTTGTTATAGCGAGGGTGTACTGCATTTACTATTTGACTTATGTGTTTAATAGACAACACTTATACATTTTAATATATAATGTGTGCACATTTGTTAGTTCACGTTTGTTATTTTTCAGCACCCATAGTGTTCAACATTTAACAGAGGGTGCAAAGAAGTTTGGATCAGAATCCAATATCATCTCTTACAAAAAAGTAACATATTGCAAGTATACTTGTGCCAAAATTGTCTGGTTTTAGTATACTATTGGCACTATTATTCTATCCTATTTTGGCACAAGTATACTTGCAGTATACAACTTTGTATATTCTTATTGTAAATAATGCAACGTAGTTCTCAAATATTGAACATTTATTAGATTCTATCTTGCTTCTCTTTTGCGTACATGCATTGTCTCTTGCTAGATATGCACCTCCAGATTCTGACACATACTTTTAGAAAACCAGGAGCAACTTCTGCTCTGGATGAAAAAGCTATAATTCTCTGCGGCTGTCCGCCTATGTGGATAACAATAAAAAAACTAGTAGAAACTAACTAAAACCCAAGTCTGGGAAAAACAAATGGAAATCTGGAAAAAGTATGGAATTTTGATGTTGAAAAAGGTCTTACTAATGCATTGTACAGTTTTAACATTAGTTCCCTTGATTTAAATTCAGCACTTTTCACTGTATACCCTAGCATCTTGTTGACCTTTTTTTATAACTTCCCCACATTGTCTAGATGAAGACATTTCTGAGTCAACAAAAACTCCCTGGCCTTTTTCACAGATTCCTTCAATTTCAGTATCTCCCATATGATATTTATAATGCACATTTTTATTGCCTGCATGCAGTACCTTACACTTTTCTCTATTAAATGTCATTTGCCATGTGTCTGCCTAGTTCTGAATCTTGTCTAGATCATTTTGAATGACCTTTGCTGCTGCAACAGTGTTTGCCACTCCTCCTGTTTTTGTGTCGTCTGCAAATTTAACAAGTTTGCTTACTATACCAGAATCTAAATAATTAATGTAGATTAGGAATAGCAGAGGAGCTAATACTCCACTGGTTACCTCACTCCATTTTGAGGTTTCTCCTCTAATCATTACTTTCTGTTTTCTACATGTTAACCACTCCCTAATCCATGTACATGCATTTCCTTGGCATGGGATACCCTGAGATACTGTACCTATATTGAGTACAGTGTACTTTGTACAAATCCATTCACTTTCTACACAGTCCATTGGTCAATTATGGTCAACTTGACATTTTTTTGAACAACAAAATGTCGACAATGGACTGCCCGAAGGGCAAGTACCATTACCAAAATTTTGCGAGCCCTGTGTCCATACCAAGAAGCCGTGCTAATCGTTTGGGTCTTCAGATCTCAATTCCTGTAAAAGGTTGTCGTGAGCACCCTGCTCATGCCCGCTAGTGATCCATTATTTCATGCGGTTTGCACAACCAGGTATTCTAGATATTAGTACTGCCATACCCTATTTATTTGCCTATTTATTCATGCCATTGCGGCTGTACTTTTATGCATCCAGGGCAGTTCAAACACCAGGAAAAAATAACAAATTGTGTGTCTCTTCCTACAGTTTCATCAAAGAGTGTATGATGTTCACTCACAAATTTTTTTGCAGTGCGACTTCCACCATTGACGTGCGACAATCACATCAGGCAGTGTATACAGGGCTTTACTGTTTTACTCAAATAATTATTTCATGGCACTTTGTGTTCCTAAAGCAAAAACAGTACTGACTATTATTTAGACACAGGGCAGCCTTGGCTTGGTATGACTTTCCAATTGCTTTAAAAGCCTCCTCTAGACCTCATCTATTTAAATCGGATCCAAACACACTTGAATAATATTGTTTTATTTATTAAACCTGCAGATTTGTGTTATGTAATTTTTCTGTGTTGTTAGATCAGCAATGTGTCATGAAACCTGTAAACCTTTGTAAAAAATATGGTTCATCTCAGTGGGCCTTCTCCAGGTTAAATAGTTTGAATGAATAATATATTTTATATTTATCGATACACTCTTCGAGGAGACTAGGTATTTGTTATACACTTTTTCAAAAGTGTTATACACTTTTGAGTAGCGTTGTCTGTTAACAAGAAAAGTTGACAAAGGTTGACCATTTTCAAATACAATCAATCAATCTTTATTTTATATAGTGCCTTTCATAGTGGAACACCATCACAAAGAGCTTTACAAGGTGCAGTAAATACAGAAAAATCCATAATACTTCAAATACAGAGAGGTGCATGTAGGGTCGCAAAATAAAGTGCAGAGATGTCAGAGACAACCAATAGCTACCGATTGTTGCATCAAAGGTTTATTGCAGTGGTCATCAAACAACAAAGCGCTCCGGAGAATAATGGTCACTTTATCAGTAACCAGTGTATTCTACCGGGGTAAGCATGTACATGGGTTATATAGTTTCTACATAAAATCCCTTGCTCCTATCAGGAACTGGCACGTCTAACCCCCCCCCCCTCCCCCCCATTGCAGTATGTTCATTTCAGAAACCAGTTAAGATTAAGCAAGCATTTTATGGTTAAGCAAACATAGCACTTCTCCCCTTCCTCTGTCCCCAGTCATCTGACTCTGACTCAACCTAAGGGTGTGAAGGAACATTCTGTCCTTTCTTCCACCTTTCACAAGTTCTTCATATTGCAAAACTGCACCCCAATGATTGTTGGTTGATCCTGTTATCCTGTTTGGTTCCTTCATGCATAATACATGATATACAGTTAAAAAAAACATAATATATTAAATACAGTGGAAAATACAAAATACGCAAAATTGTACATTAAATACAGTGGAAAGTGCATAATACATGATAGTAACAATACGTGAAATAGTAGGAGCAGCTAAGAGCAGATATCAGGCTTAAGGAGCATGGAAAGCAAGAGAGAACAGGTGGGTCTTGAGAGTTGATTTAAAGTGAGCGACGGTGGGAACATCATGCACCAAAACTGGGAGAGAGTTCCAGAGAGTCGGAGCCATGAAGATAAATGAACGTTGTCCAAGTGTGATGCACTTTTGCTTGGGGATAACAAGCAGGCCAGAGTCGGAGGACCTCAGCTTGCGGTCAGCAACATAGCGGGTCAGCAAGTTGAGGTGGTACTCGGGACCTGTGTGATGAAGGGCAGTGTAAGTGAGTAGGAGGGTTTTGAAAATAATTCTGAACTTTACAGGTAGCCAGTGCAGCTGGGCAAGATGGGGGGGTGATGTGATGTGATCACATTTTTTACATCTGGTAAGGATCCTGGCAGAAGCATTCTGAATTAGCTGCAGTCTGTTTATAGTGTGTGCCAGGAGACCACCATATAGAGAGTTACAGTAGTCCAGTCGAGAGGAGACAAATGCATGACAAAGTATCTCCGCATCTGGGAGGGAAAGGTAGGGACGGACTGTGGAGATGTTTCGAAGATGGTAGAAGGAAGATTTGACCATGGAGGAGTTGTGGGTATCAGCGGAGAGGTTGCTGTCAAGAAGTACACCAAGGCTTCGTTCTGTGGGGGAAGGCAGCAGCAGACAGTTTTCGAGGTTCAGGGCAGCTATATTGAGATTCTTAAGTTGCGTTTTAGATCCTACTAGATCCTAGAAGGATCCTAGTAGATCCTACTTTTACTGTTCAGTTGAAAAAAATTGGCAGTCATCCAGGCCTCGATGTCTTGAATGCAGGCAGAGAGCCAGACCATGGCAGAGGGGCTACCAGGGTCGATTTTTAAGTAGAGCTGGGTGACATCAACATAGGTTGTGTTGGCAGATGAGGTGGGAAGCATGTAGATATTGAAGAGAAGGGGCCGAAGAACAGATCCTTGGGGGACACCACAAGTGACTGAGTTTGCAACAACACTGCATCCAGCATAAAAAAAAAACAGACTGCATGCATCCGAATAGGTAAGAGGACATCCAGGAAAGACAGATTTCAAAGATTCTAGCATACTTCTGAAGGCGGTCAATAAGAATGCCATGATCTGCGGTGTCAAAAGCAGCTGTTAGGTTAAGAAGGACACGCATAGAGAAGTCCTACAGAAGAGATGTTGACAAGCTTTTGTAAAGAGTATATTTTGGTAATAATTGGTGGTTTTAAGCCAGCCATGGGCACAAAAATACTGTAAATCATGATTGTGTTTAAGTTTAAAGTTGATGGAACCACTTCTGCTTTTTAACTGGCTAATGATGGTGTTTTATATTGCTAACATTAAATAGGGCTTTTAAGGCTTTTTTAAATTCATGGGAATTGTGTATTCATTTTATGGTGCACATAACAAGTATTTGGTTAGTGCAAAGTTTTGAATATATTAACACATGTATTTATTAAATAAGGATATTATGCAGACCTGCGATAGTATAGAAGCCATTGAATTGTTTGTGACTTGTACTAAATAAGCAGGAGAATGTGATATTCTTACTGAAGCACCGCAAGCAGTGGCTTTAGAGGCATTTGAAACACTTTGGTGTCAGTCCTTGGAGTCCTCTGCAGAAACTGTTAATGTACACTAAATGTCTAGACACTAATTCAGATTGCGTGACAATTCTGTTGTCTTTTCCAACTTCATTGTTTTTGGAAGATATTCCGTGCTTCACTAGTTGAGATGTTGCCCTCAGCGCAGTAAGAACTAAGGATCAGAAGTGCCTTGCACCATATCCAGCTTAAACATATGTAACTGGTATAGGATTAGTTTAGAAATACGGATTTAACTGGACACCTTGCCAAGAAAACAAAAAAAAAGGAATTTGCCTCATTATTCTCTTTTATACCTTTATATTGAAAAGTTAACCTTTTACTTGATTTTGACATGTGGCAGCTTGTAATCAAGGATTATGATGGACAAGGACATGATTACTTTTGCTGCTGATGCTGAGAGTGTGAACCATCATAGCTCATCATAGCACCAAGTTATATACATCATTTTTATGTATGTGTTAGATGCAAATAAAGCCAGTACACAATTAATTTCTGCCAAGTATTTGTGGGGTAGTGATGGGTATCATGGAGAATAAAACATTGATGTGAGGAAGGACATTCATTTTCAAAATAGAAATTCTACCGTGCAGCGTAATCTGTAAGGGAGACCATCGAGCCCAATTTGTTTTAATTGTAGTCAAAACAGTTGTCTTTACAAATCTGTTGGAAATTGGGGTGTATTTTAATACCCAGATAAGTGACCCACGTAGACTGCACCTGAAGAGGGGTATTAGAAGGGAGAGGGGCAGTTTTAGCCGCAGGATTTACAGGCGTTAAGACCGACTTGGACAAGTATATTTTGTACCCAGAAAGTGTAACAAAGTCATCAATTAATTTCAGAGCGTGAGGAAGTGATTTTTGGAAATACTGAAGTAGCAGTATATCATCGGCATGGAGAGCTATGTGATGTTTAGATCCCTGTATATCAATGGAGGTGATGTGGGGGCTTTGTTTAACAGTCTGTGTCAAAGGTACTAAAGAGAGAGCAAACGATAGAGGGGATAGGGGACACCATTGACGTGTGCCTTTTTCAAACTCAAACTGAGAAGACCTAACTGAGCCGGCCTGCAGGCAAGCAGTAGGACTACTGTGTAAAATACGTATCATATTAATACATGAGTGTCCAAAACCAAAACGTTCCAGAATTGCCCACAAGTAATGAAATTCCAAATGGTCAAATGCCTTCTCAGCATCTAAAAAGAGCACCGCATATGAAACTGGTTGGTGGGGGGGCTGAATCAATTGACTGACCCTGTGGCTGTAGGTAGCACACAGACTGAAAACAAATAGAAACAAAAAAATACAATGATAAAACAACTACATCTAAGATGCCAGCCTCCTGGGGCCTACAGGGAGGTAGTCACGCTGCCACACCACTTATGCTAGCGAAAAGAAAACAAACAAAAGCTTCTGTGGATCTCGAACCAAGATGGGACAACACACACCCAAAAGCCTGTAGAAGTATAAAGAGTTAAAGTTCTGATGACAACCCCTCACTTACATATAACTTGGCTATCATGAACAAACTCTGAATAGTTGTACTTTTACTCACACCTCTGGTGGCGAGCAAGCATTACAAACTACATCCCCATAATTGCATTGTAAACAAAACTCCAAAAATAAATCTGGTTGTACAAATGAACCAGCAGGTAATCTTATTCTATGGACGGGGCATTGTGCTTCTGAAAATGTGAAACAAAGCGCTGGTCATCTTGAGGAGTGTTGTATATGGTGAACTGGCCATTGTGTATAATTTTAAGCTTCGCTGCTAGAGGAGGAAACTCTGGATTTGAAAAGACTAAATAAACCATTTGAATTTTAAGTTTGATGATGCTAAATTATCAGGTTACAAAACAGTACTGTATCCGTTGTGAACGAATCGCTATCAGTGCCAAGAAGATGTTCTTTTAAGCGAAGTTCCTGTTCCTTTAGCTGGAGTATTTACAATGGGAAAAATCAGTTTCACCACAAGGGTGTTCCCTTTGGTGAAGTGTTCTCTTAGGAGTTGTTCCTATACGCGGAGACTACTGTAATCATTTGTAGCCATTTAGAATAGCTTGAAAAGGTTAGGATTAAATTGACTTTGATATTTGTGTCGCTTTGAATACCTGTCTGTGCTTTCCAGCGTACCACAGAGGTCCGTTTTGTTGTCTCACTGACAGGATACATTTCGTTACATTGTTTTCTTCCAGGTACCTTTAATAGATGTATATCACTCAATGTCTTTCTGTTTGTGTGCTGTAGTGAAGACAATTAAGATATGCGCACACGTGTACATAATAAACCTTATAATCTTTAAACTAAACAGGTGCACTGTTAGTCAGTTGAATGCTGTTGGTGTTGATGTATGTCCCTGTATGTTCTTCAGGTGTTATTTGTCATTGTAAATAAATGCCTATAAATATCTAGAAATGCGCACTGAAAAACAGAAGCCTTACTGATATGGTACAGCTTTCTTAGCAGAATGTATAGTACAACAGGAGTAGCACATGTATCACTGTATGTTGATGTATATTGCATTTGGGATATTTTTATTGCATGTATTAGGTGTTGCATTACAATGCGTAAGGCCAATTCAGTTATAATTACAATATTGTACAATCTTTATTGATTAGCCTTATCACAACCTTAATAGAAAATGTAACTAATAGTTTGTAAATATGATTATATTTATTCTACAGATGTGAAAAAAATATTGCCTGAGTAAAACCATTGCCTTTGTTGTTTCAGGTGTGAACAGCCTTGCCCAGTCACTGAGTGCCAACCAGTTAGTTCCCAACACCCTCCGTTATCTTGACCTCTCAGGGAACCTTCTTCGAGGAGATGACCTCTCAGTATGTATTGCATCATGTTGTGATCTTGAGGAGACGGGCAGAGGGAATAACTGTTTTTTTGTGTATTCTATCAGCCCAGCTGAACGCATTAGGGCTCAGATTTCTAGATATGTGTGGAAATAATTTCAATTTAATAACAAAAAAAAAAAAAAAAACTGGGCTGAATGATACCCACACTTTTTCAAGCAAGGGACATAGTGTCATTTGTTTCCACTGAAAGGGATTTAAATCAGTTAAACATTCTAATACTGTACATTTTCACAATATTTGACACTCTTATTATATTTGTTATTCTCCATAATTTTTTTTATTTTTTATTTGTGTGTTGATCACTTACAGTGGTGTGGAATTCATATTGCCCAATGCCTGGGACAACTAGATTTACCGCTATACTTTGCCTGCTGGACAAATATATATATATATCTTATATATATATATATATATATCTATATATATATATATATATATATATATATATATATATATAATATATTATATATATACACACACACACACACACACACACACACACTGATGTATACTGATGCATACAAGAAATACAACACTCAGGTCTAATGGATTTACTCAAATGTTTTCACTGAAAATATGAACAAAAATACAGATCAAAGAATCGGTTAGTTAATATCAGTTATGACCACCCAGTCCTGGCAGCGTTGATGCATAGACCTGATTAGCCTCTGGATAGACTGCTGTGGGATGTCCCGCCGAAGGTTGGCTGGTTGCGGTTGTCTCCTGTGGATGGCACTGGCGATTTCAAGTAGGGAATATTAACTATTACAAAATGGGTGTTTCCCTTTAATGCATCCGAACTGAAAACTCTATACCAAAGATTTTCGCAAGAGCAGGGTGGCGCTGCAGCGACCCCTACGGTCATAGTCATTTTCATTTTCAGATAAGTGTATCTTTCTTCTTTATGTTCCTATTGTTAGCACTTTTTAGCTTGCTTCTAAGTCTATATATATATATGTAGACACACACACACACAGAATTGCTGAAGTAAAATATTATTTCAGGCTGTTTTTCTGTTGTTATTAGTCTGTGCTGGTTACGTCCCACCGCAGCCTTGTGTGTTGTGGGAAGCCTGCGGCTCGATTAGCCGTTCCTTCCCGGGATCCTAGTACATTAGACTGACTCGCTGCAGTTGGAGTACCGTATATAAAACATTCATTTTCTGTAAATGTATTACATGTAAATAAATCCAAGAATATTTTGTGGACCGTGTGGTTTTGCTTTCGTTTCCACCGCTGTGTATATATGTTTTTCTGTTTTTCATTCTTAAAGACGTACTGAAAAATTCCGAGCAGCTATTGTAGGCGTTCCTACTAGCAGCTCGATGCTGTTTTAGTACTGCTTCTGCATAATTATTACCAAGGCTTTTTGAAGCGGGCTTTTTCTATTTTCGTGCATGAATTTTGAATTAGCCAGTGGCTGTTGATTCACCACATACAGTAACTGCGACTCGTCGCCCCCAATCCTTAGAGACCGAGGTTACTGTTTCGGTGCAGGCCGCTGCTGTTTTGGTGTTTGCACTGACTACGCAGTTTAGCCAGTGGCTGACTTGCAGGTGGGCATCACTGCTAACTTACCACTTGCAGTAACTGCGATTTATCAGCACCGATCTCGCTTGTGATTTTACCGAGCGTCTGTGTCAAGTGCATTGTGTCGGCGCCGAGCGTCGGCACCGAGAACATGTATAGTTACCGAGCGTCATCACGGAGTACATGTGTAGGCACCGAGCGTCAGCACGGAGAACATGTGTAGGTACCGAGCGTCAGCACGGAGTACATGTGTAGGTACCGAGCGTCGGCACGGAGTACATGTGTAGGTACCGAGCATCGGCACGGAGTACATGTGTAGGTACCGAGCGTCGGCACGGAGTACATGTGTAGGTACCGAGCGTCAGCACGGAGTACATGTGTAGGTACCGAGCGTCGGCACGGAGTACATGTGTAGGTACCGAGCGTCGGCACCGAGTACATGTGTAGGTACCGAGCGTCGGCCTCTAGGGAACGATCTTTCATGCCTGCACAGCTCTCGGTATCGCTGTGCGCCACCAGTGAAGCTGGGCCCTCTTCTCGTGATCCTGTCCAGAAAGATGGTAGGAGTTGAGCTAGGAAGAGCCCTATATCTAGCTCTACCTCTCATTCCTCGCCGTCTTCCTACAGTTCCCCCTCACCTTCCCCCCTCTCCAAAGTGGAGGAGGAGGAAAGCCCACCAATCACGTTAGGCAGCCAGGGGGCAAATCGACAAGATCTGGGAAGCGATATCGAGCCAGCAATCCTTACGGAACTGCTGAGAGAACTCCACCAATACTGCCAGTAGTGTCACCTGACGCTTGCAGCACAGACTGAAAGGCACTCTATTTATGATGAGCAGCTGACAGTTACCCCTTCTGCCCCTCTGGTCCACCCAGACTTCCTGTGTGAGGTACAATTCACCTGAGAACACCTGACCGTGTCTGTGGTGGTTTCCTGTTAATGGATGCAGTGAACATGGTTTCTTGTGACAAGAAGCTGGGTTTTACCCACTTTCCACCAGTAGAGGCCCCCATTGCTTCACTTGTTCAGCCTGCTAACTCTTCCTTGCCTTCCAAGGATGCAGCATGTCCAAACAAGCAATGCAGAGTTGAAGGTCTTTCTCAAGACAGCATATACAGCTAGTGCTTTCTCTGCTAGGCTGAGAAGCAACAAGAGCATCCTTGTAGCTTACCAGGCTCACCTTATCGGGTCCATTGCTGATATTTGCAAGCCCTTGTCTCTCCAGTTGCGCTTGATCTCAAGGAACCTGCTCAGACTGTCCAAGCTTAGTGGACAAGCTATAGAAAGGAACATGGCAGCATTGGTGGCAGCACGCAGGTAGCTTTGTCTCTCCCAGGCATGAGTGCTGGCCTGGGATAAAATGGCCTTGCTGGACGCTCCCGTCACCACAGGCCACACATTTGGTCAGGCGTTAGACGAAATGCTACAGCAGTCGCAATGTACAAGGGAGTCCACCAGGGAGTTGGTGCACCTTCTCCCAAAGAGCGCACCCCCACTATGCAAGCCTGCAGCAAAATAGCAGGTGTACTTTTAAGTGCCCTGTGGCTAGACAACAGACATGCTGCCCTAGGATATTGCGGCCACACACCCAGGGCTTTTTCTCCAGAAGCCATTTAGACTACTGGAAAATCAATACTGTGCAAACTGTTTTCTTTCTCCAATTCCAACACGGCCCTCCTACTTTCCGGGGTGCGACAAAGTGGTCCATTTGCATAGTAGACCCCTCAACATGAACAGGGTGTTCTGCTCCAGCTATTTTCTAGTGAGAAAACGGGATGATGGCCTCAGACCGATCCTCGAACTCAGACAGGTGAACCGGTATCTGAATCGGAGATCAAGATGCTGACTTTGCAACGACTTTTGCAGTCCATCAGGCTAGGCGACTGATTCACCACAGTGGACCTGAAGGACGCATATTTCCTCATCCCAATAAAACCAGAGCACAGGAAGTACCTGAGGTTCACCTTTCAGGGAACAGTGTACCAGTTTGGTGTCCTACCATTCAGTCTGTCTCTAGCCCCACACGTTTTTACGAAATCCATGGAGGCTATACTAGCCCCATTGAGACTTAGACATTAGAGTCCTCAATTAACTGGACGACTGGCTCATCTGCACCGAGTCTCCAACAAGGACACACAAACACAGAGAGCTCTTCACCAACCATCTGCATTAGTTGGGCCTGATAAGCCATGTAAAGAGCCAGCTAATACCCACCCGGCTAGTAACCTATCTGGGGGTGTGCCTGGAGCTGGCAGCAGAATCAAATACCTCCCACTTGTCTTTTGCATATGCAGCCCCTGCAGGTTTGGTTCAAGTGCACGGCTTGTGAACCGGTTTTGAACCTGCAACCTCCTGTTGACAGTGTCCCGACGCTGTCTACTCTGTCCTCTGCTATTCCTAATCTACATTAATGATTTAGATTCTGGTATAGTAAGCAAACTTGTTAAATTTGCAGACGACTCAAAAGTAGGAGGAGTGGCAAACACTGTTGCAGCAGCAAAGGTCATTCAAAATGATCTAGACAAGATTCAGAACTGGGCAGACACATGGCAAATGACATTTAATAGAGAAAAGTGTAAGGTACTGCACGAAGGAAATAAAAATGTACATTATAAATATCATATGGGAGATATTGAAATTGGAGAAGGAATCTATGAAAAAGACCTAGGAGTTTTTGTTGACTCAGAAATGTCTTCATCTAGACAATGTGGGGAAGCTATAAAAAAGGCTAACAGGATGCTCGGATACGTTGAGAAAAGTGTCGAATTTAAATCAAGGGAAGTAATGTTAAAACTGTACAATGGACTAGTAAGACCTCATCTTGAATATTGTGTGCAGTTCTGGTCACCTCGCTATAAAAAAGATATTGCTGCTCTAGAAAAAGTGCAAAGAAGAGCGACCAGAATTATTCCAGGCTTAAAAGGCATGTCATATGCAGACAGGCTAAAATAATTGAATCTGTTCAGTCTTGAACAAAGAAGACTACGTGGCGACCTAATTCAAGCATTCAAAATTCTAAAAGGTATTGACAGTGTCGACCCAAGGGACTTTTTCTGCCTGAAAAAAGAAACAAGGACCAGGGGTCACAAATGGAGATTAGACAAAGGGGCATTCAACCCTAGGAGGCACCTAACCAACTCCCCAGTAATGTTAAGCTAACACCCTGGGATCCTTCAAGAAGCTTGCTTGATGAGATTCTGGGATCAATAAGCTACTAACAACCAAACGAGCAAGATGGGCCGAATGGCCTCCTCTTGTTTGTAAACTTTCTTATGTTCTTATGTTCTTATGTATAGGCACTCATTTGGTGGAGACCGCCAAGCAGCGTCACCAGGAGAGAGTTCATCATCACAGATACATCCAACATGTGATGGGGTGGAGTGTGGAACGGCAGGGGCTCATAAGGAGTGTGGCAGCCCCCATGGGAGAGTTGCCACATCAATATTTTAGAACGGGGGGAGACACGTGCTCATCCGCATGGACAATACGACTGTGGTGTCCTACATAAACCACCAGGGTGGTTTGTGGTCACCCAATCTCCACTGTGTAGCCCACAAACTTCTGCTGTGGGCACAAGCGAACCTCCTCTCACTCCGGGCAATTTACATGCCGGGGGTGATCAACTGGGCAGCGGACCTCCTCTTGAGGGGGATCCCCAACAGCGCAGAGTGGAGACTCCATCCCTAACCCTAACCCTAACCCTAACCCTAACCCTAACCCTGCATTTGAGTCATCTGGGATTATCAAACAGGGTGATTGACACCCTGCAAAATGCCAGGGCAACCTCCATTCCCAATATGGGTACAAGAGGGGGCGTGTTCCAGATGTGTTCTTGTCTCATGGGAACCCATGACATGCCCTATTGCAGTTATACTGCAATTTTTACATTACCTTTTTGATGAAGGGAAATCTCCTTCTACTTTTTCTAGCCATGTAAAAATCAATTCAGTCTCCCCAGGAGCTCATTTCCTGACGGGGCAATTTTTGAAAGGCTTCGGCCACTGGTGAAAGATTTAGTTCCTCACTGCAAGTTAAATGTAGTGCTTAATGCACGAACAAAACCAACATTTGAGCCCGTTTATTCAGCTGAGCTCAAATTCTTGTCTTTCAAGTCGCTTTCTTGCTTGCCATCACTTCTGCTAAGCGAGTGAGTGAAATGTAAGCATTTTCAACCTTGAAAGCTTGTCTAATTTTTTCAGAGGCCAGAACAAAGGTCACCCTTCATAGTAACCCAGCTTTCCTGCCGAAGAACATCTCGGTTTTCCACATTAATCAGTCAGTGGAATTGGAGGCTTTTCATCCCCCTTCTTTCCAATCTGACAAGGAGCGCCAGCTCCATATGCTTTGCCCAGTGCAGGCGTTAGCATGCTATGTGGAGAGGACTTAAAGGCTGTTCACACTGGATGCGGCGTGCATACCTCCTCCTTGCACGTCACTCTGCAGTTGCCGCAGACCACTGTTGATACCAAACATGACAGGGGAAAGTCAGTGAGCGTTCTGTTGTTACGCATGTACAAGCAACAAACAGTAAATGCCAGCAGGAAGGGAAAACTGTTTTTATACAGAAGGCACAAAGCTTAGTAAAAGAACTGAACGGAACTGAACATTATATATAGCTATATATATATATATATATATATATATATATATATATATATATATATATATATATATATATATAAAATACACACACACACACACACACAGAGTGCCTGTAGGAAGTCTACACCCCCTTTAAAAATTTTCAGCTTTTGTTGCCTTATAGCCTGGAATTAAAACAGTTATTTTTTTTTTTTTTTTATTTATCTACACATCCTACCCCACAACTTCCAATTGAAAAAAATATTCGAAAAATTTGTAGAAAATGTATTAAAAATAAAAAACTGAAATAGCTTGGTTGGATAAGTGTCCACCCCCTTGTAATAGCTATCCTAAATTAGCTCAGGTGTAACCAGTTGCCTTCAAAATGACACCCCAACTTAACACTTGGCAAATTAAAAGGGAAAATAAATGGAGCAAAGTACAGAAAAGTTGCCGCCCTCTGAAAGAAAGCTGAAACTGGGACGAAAGTTCACCTTTCAGCATGAAAATGACCCAAAGCACACAGCCAAAGCTACACTGGAGTGGCTAAGGACAAAAAGGTAAATGTCCTTGAGTGGCCCAGTCAGAGCTCTGACCTAAATCCAATCGAAAATTTGTGGCATGACTTGAAGATTGCTGTCTATCAACGCTCCCCAAGGAACTTGACAGAGCTTGAACAGTTTTGTAAGGCAAATATTGCCAAATGTAGGTGTGTAAAGTTGGTAGAAACCTATATATATATACAGTGCCTTGCAAAAGTATTCAGACCCCTGACCAATTCTCTCATATTACTGAATTACAAATGGTACATTGAAATTTCGTTCTGTTGGATATTTTATTTTAAAACACTTAAACTCAAAATCAATTATTGTAAGGTAACATTGGTTTTATGTTATGAAATATTTTTAAGAAAAATAAAAAAAACTGAAATAGCTTGCTTGCATAAGTATTCAACCCCCACACATTAATATTTGGTAGAGCCACCTTTCGCTGCAATAACAGCTTTAAGTCTTTTGGGGTAAGTATGTACCAGCTTTGCACATAGTGTCAGAGTGATTTTGGCCCATTCCTCTTGGCAGATTTCCTCCAGGTTGTTCAGATTGGTTGGGCGACGCTTGTGGACTGCTTTTCAAATAGTGCCACAGATTCTCAATGTGATTGAGATCAGGACTTTGACTGGGCCACTGTAGAACATTCACCTTTTTGTTCTTGAGCCACTCCAATGTTGCTTTGGGATCACTGTCCTGCTGAAAGGTGAATTTCCTCCCAAGCTTCAGTTTTTTAGCGGACTGAAGCAGATTCTCTTGCAGTATTTTCCTGTATTTTGCTCCATCCATTCTTCCTTCAATTGTAACAAGATGCCCAGTCCCTGCTGATGAGAAGCATCCCCACAGCATGATGCTGCCACCACCATACTTCACTGTAGGGATGGTGTGTCTTGAGGCATGGGCAGTGTTAGGTTTGCGCCACACATGGCGCTTTGAGTTTTGGCCAAAAAGCAACATCTTGGTCTCATCTGACCACAAAACCTTTTCCTACATCGCAGCTGGGTTACTCTCATGCTTTCTGGCAAACTCCAGACTCGCTTTCAGATGGTACTTTTTGAGTAACGGCTTCTTTCTTGCCACCCTCCCATACAGGCCAATGTTATGCAGAGCTCTTGATATGGTTGACTGGTACACCATTACTCCACTCCCAGCCACTGAACTCTGTAGCTCCTTCAAAGTGGTTGTTGGCCTCTCTGTGGCTTCTCTCACAAGTCTCCTTCTTGTTTGAGCGCTGAGTTTTGAGGGACGGCCTTTTCTTGGCAGTGCCTGTGTGTTGTGATGTAGCTTGCACTTCCTGATTATTGATCCAACTGTGCTCACTGGGATATCCAAACACTTGGATATTATTTTGTACACTTACCCTAATCTATGCATTTGTATTTATCTCTAACTTCTGTAGAATGTTCTTTGGTCTTTATTTTCCTTCAGATTCACAGCCTTACCAATGCCTCTTCAACAGTGGGGTTTTTATCCAGAAAATGTGACAGCAACTTTAATTGTTTACAGTTGGAGGCCAATGGTAAGGTAATTGTGTCCTCGTTAGGGCAATTTCTTTCATCGGTGCAAACTGGGAGCTTCCACAGCACAGGGGTTGAATACTGTGCTGTGCAAGCAAGATATTTCAGTTTTTTATTTTTCTTAAAAATATTTCCCAACATAAAACCAATGTCACCTTACAATAATTGATTCTGAGTTTCAGTGTTTAAAAATAAAATATCACACAGAATGAAATTTCAATGTACCATTTGTAATTCGATAATAAGAGAAAATTGTTCAGGGGTCTGAATACTTTTGCAAGGCACTGTGTATATAGACACACACACACACACACACACACACACACACACACACCATCCTAATTCCCCCAGAATTACCCAAAATATCAGGCAATTGTGTTGTTTAAAATAAAATAAATACACGTTGCTTTTAAAAATTGAGATATTTTCTTTCTTTGTGAGTTTTGTCTGGTTTGCTGTGTATAGGCAAAGAGAGTTTGAGTTACAGTCATCATTATGCTTTGATACTATTGAGCATTACCGTATACACAAAAATGCAACTACTGCCACCCCATCATACCAAACTTTTGGAGCGACGGGATGGACTGTAAACGCAGCAACAATCAGTGGTACTGAGCATCTAACAACACAAAAAAAGATAATTGCGATCGCCCTACTCTACTGAAGAAAGAAAAAAAATCTGGGAATTCTGTGGGTCCATGACATTGGCAAGAAAAGAAAAAGGTACATCGAATATATATCATTGGCTGATGCAGGAGCTCCGGTTTGATGAAGGCAGATTTTAAACCTCCTTAATGTTGTATTATACAACTCTGGAAAATCAGACATCAGAACCATGAGCTTTTCTTCCATTGTACTTTTTTTTTTCTTCCTCACAAAGGAGCCTCCTACTTTCCATTGATTGGTTGCTGGTAGTTTATGTCACAGCGTGGCGAAAGTATTTTATTACCTGCTCGCCGCTCTGCAGTGCCGCTTCCCATGACAGCCTTCATTGAAAACAATTGTTTTTGCCGCGTGGCGTCCAGTGTGAACGGCCCTTAAAAGCTGGAGGCAGTCGGAGCAACTATTTGTTTGTTACAGGGCTAAGTCCCAGGGACAGGCTCTGTCTCAGCAACGTCTGTCCAAATGGTTAACTGGCCAGTTCACATGCAGTCTGTATTGTGCCTATCTGCCCCCTCCCGAGAAGCTCACCGGCCATTCCACCAGAGGTCAAGCGACTTCACGGGTTTTGTTCTACGGTGCATCTGTTCAAGATATACTGTGCAGCAGCAGTGTGGGCTTCCTCCCATACGTTTACCGGGTTCTATCGGGTGAATGTCGTGGACCCACAGAATCCTGGATTTGGCATTGTACTGAGTGCGGCTTCCCAGTCCACCCAGTCACGTCACAACATTAGAGGTGAGTCCATCACGTGCAATTGTAATCCTAGCACCATGTGCTTGCATTGTCCTGCTGGAAAATCGACACTTCTGGATTGGCTTGCGCCACGAAGCCTTCGACTTCATCAGTGTATCACTAAGCAGTAAGGTTGCCCTCAATCTGCACCAAAGACATTCTTGTGTTAAAGGATATTCTTCCCCATATCTTCACACTTCCACTGATTGGGTTGAACAACACAACAGTCAGCATAACGCTCACTATGACGTGGTGGGCTGGTGTGCTCACCCTCTCCCTTTCTCTGGACTAGTCTGTTGATTGTTGAAGTAGAACATCTCATTCTCCGGGAAAACTGCTCTGTTAGACAGGCTGCCTTCAATCATACAATAGCAACCAGGTGATCTTCATTACTCAAGCAAGACATGGTCATATCTTTCGCTGTTCTTGCGTTAATTAGTCCTTTCGAATGGCTGTTTATACAGATTCTTAATCAACTCATTTTTGCAATGTTAACTCAAAAACCAAACACTGACCACCTGGCATATTTATGAAATCACATGACTTGTATATCCTTGTATACCTGTATATTTTGTTATCCCAAGGAACAATACTACTCAAACAATCAACAAACCTATATGCTCACTATTTAAAATGTAAGTAGCATTTTGTACTCACAATACATATCCCCTTAATTCACAAACCCTCAGTCACACACACAGTAACGCACATACATTTATGCAACAGTATTATTAGTTTGCTTTGCTTTTTGTCTAGGAGTTCAATAAAGTTAAGAACATATAACAACAAAAATGACAAAATACGTAAAAATTGTTTTATTTTTATATGTCAGGCATGGATTCAGACTGATTCACAGTGATTTATGTCAACCGGTGAGAAAACAAATATCAATCCACACTTTTGACATTCAAGACTTTATTTATTTTAAATAAAGTAATAATCAGCATGTGATGCATTCCTAAAACCTATATTACGCTAGTGCTTTGTTTCACTTGTCACCTATTGTTTCCGAGACAGCTCTTGACCTAGGCTAAGGAGTATTTAAGTCCCACACCTATCACTTCTGATTAGCTAACTGTGGAAAAGGCTGATCTTTTATTGGGTACAAAAAAAAAAAATCGGGACAAGTGCACAGGTTCAGATCACCCCGCTGCAGCAGTGCTCCAACCAGCCATCATGGGGACAAGAGCACAGGTACAGGTTAGATGAGGGAAAATAGCTATGTTTAAAAAATAACTTTGTAATAGAACTAAACAGAAGGAGAAAAAGCAGAATTGCAAATACTGCATATTTTTTGATAGGAAAAAATGCAGACTCCTTTAAAGATCTGGGCTTCAGCAGATACAAAACTGAAAAAAAAAAAAATAAAGAAAAATCAGAATTCCACAAAGCAGCTGCAATATTTAGCAGTGATTTTTATATCTGTGATGCAATAAACTAAAACACCTGGACACCAGCAGTTGAATTGAGTTTATAGAGAAAAAATGAATAAAACAGGCAGAAACTTTAAAAGAATATACAACAATATTAATATTTTAGTAACTCCAAGTATTGCTTGTTCTAGTTTTACTCTTAATATGTAACTTACATTTACTAGCAAATGTGTTCCAAACTGCTGAAAGAAACATTTCCTCAAAGTAAAATTGACCCAGTGAATTTAAAACAACTTGCATGAAGCTTTCATTTCTGTTCAATGAGGATCAATAATAGAAACGATTCATTTTGATTCATTTTTTACTGTCTCACATTTCATGAATTAAAATTCCAGATTAAAACACTGGGCTGATTGTCTACCTTTACTTGTAGATTTACTTGAAGATTGCATTGTACATGTCTCCTTAATAGAAAATAATTAAAGTTGTTTTTATGGACAAAACATGAGGCATTTTTAGACCCTGTTTAAACTGCCATAAAGGGCTATTACATTATGTTAAGTCATTTATATTGTCTAGTGTGAACACCTGAAGAGGCACTTCATTTCTTACTTTACAATTATGAATCATAGATTTCAAAAACTACTACAATTATTAATCAGTCATTTAGCAGATGCTTTTATCCAAAGTGATTTACAGAGACTAGAGGGTGAACAATGCATCACAACTGCTGCTACAGAGTCACTTGCAATAGGACCTAGTTTTTACGTCTCACCTGAAGGATGGAGCACAAGGAGATTAAGGGACTTGCTCAGGGTCACAAACAGAGTCCATGCTAAGCTGGGATTTGAACCTCATGGTACCAACTCTTTTCTTTAATGACTGGATCACCAAAAAAAAAAAAAGTTTTACGTTATTACAAGATAATGTTACGTTATTTCAAATTAAACATGTGCAGAACTGAAGTGGAGCTTAATAATTATTGTGAAGTATAGAGAATAATGCACAGGGTTGTGTGTGATATGAGAAACTAATAATTATTGTGAAGTATAGAGAATAATGCACAGGGTTGTGTGTGATATGAGAATCTAATAATTGTGAAGTATAGAGAATAATCCTAAGGATTGGGTGTGATATGATAATTTCATAATTATTGTGAAATGTAGAGCATAATGCACATGGTTGTGTGTGATATGTGAATTTCATAATTATTGTGAAGTATAGAGAATAATGCACAGGATTGTGTGTGATATGAGAATTTATATCACATGGTTGGTATTTTGTGGTCAATATCAGTAAGTTATTAGCTCGCGCTCTGTTGTAGGTGTTAATGAGTGTGTGTTTCCTGTAATAACCCGATGTGTTTTTTTTATGGGAAATATCAACTGGGTGAGCACATTTGAAAAAAAATGTTGCGCTAATGAGTTTCTGTAGTATTTCACAAAGCCCTTAACTGTCCAGTTTCATTAAATTGTATTATTATTTAGCAGGTGCTTTTATCCGAAGTGACTTACAGAAATTAAACAAAATATAAAAGTATATATTACAGGCAATAAAAATGCAAAACAAACAACCAATGCAGGACCTTTAATAAAACTGTACAGTTAAGCGCTGTACTACAGAAACACATTAGCTCTACATTTTATTCAATGGGCTCATCCAGTTGATATTTCCAGTAAAAAGACGTCCATTTACATACCCCAGTGGAAATTTATAATTTCAACAAATTTCTCAAAAACAAATAATTATAGGAAAAATCTTTGTAGCAAAAGTTTTGTTTTTGTGGATGAGGAAAAAAAGTTAGTCTAGGAAATAGTCCACAATGATTTTTTTGCAAAACTCCAAAAATGTCAATTCAAAAGTATTCATACCCTTACAAGGAAAATTAAATTAATACCTAGTTGAGGCCCCTCCAGCAATAATAGCCTCTTTTAAACAATTAAGATATTGTCAGTGAGCTTTTTGCATGATTCTTTAGTGGTTTTTGACCATTCTTCAATGCAAAATTGTTCCAGCTCATTCAGATTCCAAGGACTTCTCTTGTGCACAGCTTTCTTCAACTCATTGTAAAGATTCTGAATCGGATTTAGATTGGGACTTTGACTAGGTCATTCTAGAACCTTGATTTTATTCTTCTTTAACAATTCTGAGGTAGTTTAAGATGTTAGCTTTGGATCGTTGTTATGTTGGAATGTCCAGGCTTTAAACCCAAGTTTTAGAGCAGAGGGTTTCAGATGATTGGCCAATATCTCTTGATATGCTATGGAATCAATTTTACCACGTACTGGAATTACGTTTTCTGTGCAGTTCGAGGAAAAACACCCCCATAGAAGGATATTACCATCTCCTTGTTTGACAGTAGGTATGGTGTTCTTTTCTTTGTACGTCTCACCAGACCTACTCAACAAGCATTTTCTAGACTTTTCTAGAATTAGGTTCTGCATTATCATATTAACATTTATAGCACCTTGTAGACAATACTTACACAGCATGAAAGGGGTATGACACTGCAACAGGGGAGATCTTTGCTGATTGTTTTGCACATGCATGGTTCTGCAAGAAGAGGACAGCAACCTGTAAGATCCCCCTATCAGTCATGGCAATGACACAGAGGTGGGACAAGGGTGTATGGTTTCTCCCTCTTTCTGAATGGTTGGGAGACAGGCCTATAAAATAACGTTCTGTTGTTCTCTCAGGTCGGTCCCTATAGGACGACAAATGAGAGAGTGGAAGCTCTATTTCTGAGAATGGTCGAAGAATGAAAATAAAATAATAAATATAGGGGTAGCGGAGAAACAGTGGGCAGACCCCAAAAGTATAGACCGTAATCTGAGGGAACAGTGGAGTGTAGGATGGAGACCCGGACCGTGCGGGTAGCGACGGTCGGGGAAACGCTGCAGAGTACAGCACCTTTATTTTGCAGTGTTGTTAATAATGTTTTGTTTTCCCTTTTTTCTTTGTGCCTTTTGTTTACATTATTATTTTGAGCACTTGTATGTGCACTGGACTGTATACTGGTATTGGTAACCCTGTGGTCACTGGTTTTACTGTTGTCAGTATTCAGGCCATGGACAACAGCGCCCTCTGTTGGTAAAAATAAATCGGTGCGCCTGAGCAGCGTTACAAATAAATTTTCGACTCCTGTGTGTCAGTGAATTGCCCACCACCCTTCCACAGATAGTCAAACTTTGCTACATTTTTACAAAAATGATCTGTTTTTGAGAAATTTCTAGAAATTGTAAATTTCCATTGGGGTATGTAAACTTGTATTGAGAAACACACACGCACACGCACACTTTTATGCTCTCGTCCTGTGACTTTTAAACGATACTGTTACTTTTAATTGGATAAATCAACATGTAAGACTTTTAGAATACAAAGAATATTATGTATAATACACCACCCACTCGATATATCCCGGGTGTCGGGGTCCAGTATAAATTCGCTATATATCGAGGCCCATGATATATAGCGAGAGACCCGCAGAAAAACAAATAGACTAACACTATACAACCACTCCCTAGTTTATGTAAAAAGCAGCACACCGTTTTAATTCGTATAGGAGAGGGTAATTCCTTCTCATCAACTTCAGTCTCCAATCAATGCACAAACCCGCTGCATTGAAAAAATCGATTCCCAACAACTACATAGGAGGCTTGTTGCTAGGGAGCTGCTAGGAATCATTGCCTTGTGATTTTTGCTAGTGCATTAATGCCACACGTGAACACCTCATAGGCTAAAATAAAAACCGCCTCAACAAGTAGATAGTTAATTTGCTTTGTGTCATTGTGCAATACATTTGTGTATGATAACAGTATGATATTAATGCTTTGTTTTTTATTGTTTTGTATATATTTTTGTTTGTGAGGTGCAGTACGAAATAAAACAAACAGTAATTCTAAGTGCCTGTGTATATTGCAGCTAAGGCATATGCAGTTAGACAGTATGGGGAGCCAACTGCAGGTCCGTGATATAGCTGAATCCGCAGTATAGCGAGGGGCCATATAACAAGGGGTGGGTGTATATAAGGATACCGGTACTGTATTTTAATTCCTTTTTTGGATTAGGTTAAACATATTGGATGTATGGTGATTTCCATATTATTGTAGAACAATATCAAGTGCCTTTGGATTATTATAATAACTATAGTTTAACAGAAGGTATGTGGCAATATAAAATGGCAAGGATGTGAAATATGTAAACTATTAGCCAGAATGAATACTTAAATTTATATTTTTCCTTCCTAAACTAAAATTTGAAAAAAAAAATGTTACAACTTCCTACTGCTGTAAGTACTTACTTTCTGAAAAAAACAAAAAACAAACTAAAAAACGAACTGTGGAGTTCTTGATAAAGAAGACTTTTTAATGTAAAAGTGTACATGGTTGCAGGATATTACTGGTCAAACCTCGTATTCATTAATGTTTCTTTATTCAGAACCTGTACAGTTTCCTGGCTCAACCCAACAGCCTTACTGTCCTGGATGTATCCAACTCAGACTGTGCACTTGATATGGTAAGTTTAACAGCCTGAACTGTTGATCTCATGGTTAATAGTTTTCCCCGGAAAAAGAACCTTCCTTTTTAAAAATGTTTTTCAGGTGTGTGGAGCACTTCTACGAGGCTGTCTACAACACCTGGCAGTTTTAAACTTCTCCAAGACTGTTTTCTCTCACAGGTACACCTTTATGTTATCCCAGTTTGATTAGTAAGGAATGTCCTATATGCAGGCTAATTAATACCACTGATAACTTGCCACCAAGCCTTTGTTTCCATAAGGAAGGGCCTAATCTCTTCAAAATCGGAAGGTGCCAGTCTGCCTAGATAGGCCTGGTTCTTTAAACAGTTTATCTCATTATGGTGCTGAAAGGTATGATGTTGGAGAGTGCATGTGTGGCAGCACAGGGAGGTCTTTCACTGACTTGGCATCTCACAAACTCTTTACTGCTGAAAACAGTTCAGTCCTGTTGCATCATTTTCTTACATTGTCTGTCACACAGGCAACTTAGCAATCACACCAAGGTTTACGATTAAATACTGTCAAATATAGAAGCAACTAAAATATTTAAGAGATGGTTGAACAGAACAGACCATTCTATAGATCGAAAAATTCAGCAGGATTGTCCAGGTGATTTTTACACCCATGTTTAACCCTTCGATTCAGATGATCTGATGGAGGTTTCTATGTTTTGTCATGAGAACAGAAATATATATAAATTAGTGTTTCTGGATCTTTTAGATTCCCAAAATATGAAGCAACTGATATAAAACAACAATGTGATGGTGGGTTTTGGTGGTTTTTAGGTAAACAGTGTCCAGTTTTGACAGGTTTGTTATAATAGGGGATACTTCAAAGTACAGCCCTAAGGTTGCTTTTTAATTTTATCACAGCTGTACTTGTAGCAGAAATTTTAAAAGTACCAAATAACAAAACAAACAACCACTACAATTAAGCTAGATGATATTTTTTGCCATTTTATGCAGCATTATCACAGGGAAGCCCCATATTTAGGTCTGCACCCCTTTCACATTTGCATTTTTAAGGCGCCTTTGCATGTTCACCAATGTGACTGAAAAGCCGGTGTAAAATGTGGCTAAGGTTTTTTTTTTGTTTAACAGAACAATAGCCTAGCCTGCACTCAGAGTGGAAGAGCTACGGGGATATACAGTAATCCTTTTGTAGCAGATGTTTCTTATTATATATATATATATATATATATATATATATATATATATATATATATATATATATAGCTCTGGAAAAAATTAAGAGACCACTGCAAAATTATCAGTTTCTCTGGTTTTACTATTTATAGGTATGTGTTTGGGTAAAATGAACATTTTTGTTTTATTCTATAAACTACTGACAACATTTCTCCCAAATTCCAAATAAAAATATTGTCATTTAGAGCATTTATTTGCAGAAAATGACAACTGGTCAAAATAACAAAAAAGATGCAGTGTTGTCAGACCTCGAATAATGCAAAGAAAATAAGTTCATATTCATTTTTAAACAACACAATACTAATGTTTTAACTTAGGAAGAGTTCAGAAATCAATATTTGGTGGAATAACCCTGATTTTCAAGTACAGCTTTCATGCGTCTTGGCATGCTCTCCACCAGTCTTTCACATTGATGTTGGGTGACTTTATGCTACTCCTGGCGCAAAAATTCAAGCAGCTCGGCTTTGTTTGGCTTGTGACCATCCATCTTCCTCTTGATCACATTCCAGAGGTTTTCAATGGGGTTCAGGTCTGGAGATTGGGCTGGCCATGACAGGGTCTTGATCTGGTGGTCCTCCATCCACACCTTGATTGACCTGGCTGTGTGGCATGGAGCATTGTCCTGCTGGAAAAACCAATCCTCAGAGTTGGGGAACATTGTCAGAGCAGAAGGAAGCAAGTTTTCTTCCAGGACAACCTTGTACTTGGCTTGATTCATGCCAAATCTGCCCGATTCCAGCCTTGCTGAAGCACCACCAGATCATCACCGATCCTCCACCACATTTCACAGAGGGTGTGAAACACTGTGTCTTGTAGGCCTCTCCAGGTCTCCGTCTAACCATTAGACGACCAGGTGTTGGGCAAAGCTGAAAATTGGACTCATCTGGGGGTGCTTCAGCAAGGCTGGAATCAGGCAGATTTGTCTTTCTGAAGGATGCATGAATCAAGCCAAGTACAAGGTTGTCCTGGAAGAAAACTTGCTTCATTCTGCTCTGACAATGTTCCCCAACTCTGAGGATTGGTTTTTCCAGCAGGACAATGCTCCATGCCACACAGCCAGGTCAATCTAGGTGTGGATGGAGGACCACCAGATCAAGACCCTGAGTGGAATAAAGTTACCCAACATCAATGTGAAAGACTGATGGAGAGCATGCCAAGACGCATGAAAGCTGTGCTTGAAAATCAGGGTTATTCCACCAAATATTGATTTCTGAACTCTTCCTAAGTTAAAACATTAGTATTGTGTTGTTTAAAAATGAATCTGAACTTATTTTCTTTGCATTATTCGAGGTCTGACAACATTGCATCTTTTTTGTTATTTTGACCAGTTGTCATTTTCTGCAAATAAATGCTCAAAATGACAATATTTTTTTTGGAATTTGTGAGACATGTTGTCAGTAGTTTATAGAATAAAAGAAAATGTTCATTTTACCCAAACACATACCTATAAATAGTAAAACCAGAGAAACTGATAATTTTGCAGTGGTCTCTTAATTTTTTCCAGAGCTGTATATATATATATATATATATATATATATATATATATATATATATATATATATATATATATATATATATATATATATATAATATATTATATTTTTTTTTTTTTTTTCCAGTACAGCACATTAGCAATTGTATGGTATCTATTAAAAAAAACATATTGACTATTTTGACTTACTGTTATGGTGTGTAACAGGGTGACGGTGCAAGCTTACTTCCCCCCACACCCACAATCACATTATTCTCTCAAGAACACAGAGGTATTTAGAACACAGGAAACAGCAACTTGCTAATGTTGACATGTATAAATATTTATTTTCGGAATGGATACTTCATTCAGATTGCAAATGACTATCAGGTTGTACACAGTGACTGACATTCACAAGATAAACTCATAACTGACCACCTAATAGCACTACTGCTCCCTCCTAAGGAAAGACAGCATTAAATAATGTTAAATACATGACACATGTTTCTCAGTTACATGTATCTGTATGAATACTGTCTTTGTTTACAAGCACGATTGTTAAACTATTCTGTTGTTTACTCATTATTGTTATCATTGTTATTATTATTCTCTTGGAAGATTACCGAACATATGGCTATAACAAAACCCTTGTCTTACATGCAAACGACAACTTCACTAAGGGAATTGCCCTAATCTAAGTACAGCAATAAGCCATCAGATATCAAGTACACTTTGCTCAACAACATGCACGATAAATAATAAACCACCACAACATTAACAACAATAATAACAATAACAGGCATTGAAATATTACAGTGAGAGTCTCACCCTCACTTGGTGCATCAGCGGTCTTAATATTTGTGTATGAGAACAGTATTTTATGAGTGTGTAAAGGCAAGCAGTTAAAAGAAATGATCGGTATTTTAATGTAAAGTCGCACTCTTCTGTAGCTGTGAATATCGTTGCATGCAAAATAAACAATGGAGGCTGAATATACCCAATTATTGATCGTCATTTAGATCCACAATCCTGCAGTTTTTGCTAAATAACAGGAAGAAAATATAATTGTGACAAATTAAGCATAATTATGAATGCATTGCAGCTCATATATTATGTGAAAGAAACAACCTGAACGTTAACCCGCATATTTTTTTTTTAGTTCATATTTTTTTATAATTAAAGTCATATGATGTAGAAATAATTACTATTCAATATTGATCCACTGCCATCTTGCCTAGCACAGCATTAAGCTTTCTATTTACCTTTCGAGTGCTTGGGAGTATGAGAGTGTATACTGAGCTATGTAACCACACTGATAATGTGATATGAAAGGCTGTATTGAAATGGAGGCCTAAATCTGGGCCAGCCCTGGGCTGCCTTTTCTTTTTTGGAGCACTCACATATAGGAAAAGACAGCCCTGGGCCTCCTCAAATCGCAAGTGTGGACAGGGGTAATTTGGTCCAATCAAGGAAAAGGTATTCTAGGGTTAGAGCTGAAACATGTACGGAATTATAGAAATGAATGCGTTCATCCTATCTATTTGTCTTTTCAAACAGGAAAGGCAAAGATGTCCCACCATCCTTCAAACAGTTCTTTAGTAGTTCTGTGGCTTTATCAAACATTAGTATGTCAGGCACCAAACTCCCTCCTGAAGCACTGAAGTAAGCCTTGTTTTTTTATTCATTGCATTCCTACTGAGCTTGATCTGAAGAAAATGCAAGTTGATTTGCCATGCCGTTCTAACTGTTTCTGTCATAGTGATAAACCAATGAAATAAAATAAACATAACTAGTTGACAATGATTTTTCCTTAACAATACATATGTTGGTTTTGATGTGTGCATAATGGTGCTATCCCCATACTGTACACTCCAGCAGGTACATTTTTCTGAAGTGTGTCATTTAAAAACATTACAGAATTGTGCATTTTAATTAAATTATTCTAGCATATACTAGCGTTTGTTTGTGAAATAGGTAACCTTGTTTTCAAAGTAACATCGCCTCTCTTTCCCCAGATCTCTTTTACTAGGCCTCGCTTGCAACCCTCACCTAAAGGATGTATCTCTAGATCTTAGTTGCTGTGAGGTAAGAGCATGTAGAACAACAAGAGTTTAAACAACCTTGTGCTTACTGATAAAAAATAAAAAAACAGCAACTTGGAAGCTGCTTGCTGAAACTTGCAGGATACTGACAAATAAACGTCTAAGGCCTCTACATACCAGATGCAATGTGAAAAATGAATAGAACCTAGACTTTAGATAAGTGTCTTTCACACCTCAGACAACATGACAGATGAATCCTATTTCTTGCAATTTATTTGCGTGACAACTAGGGAATTAAGCAAACCGAGAACAGCTTCAATGCATGGTGTCCACCACAGTGAAGCAGTATCCAAAATGAGGGAGAAAAAAATACTTGCCGTGGAAAAATACCCAGAGCTTTATGACAAACATCATTGCAATTATAGATACAGAGATGAAAGATAATATATGGTAGTCTATTTCAAAGGCACTGGATAAGCCTGGTATGGATATATTGCCATATATGTTGAAATACCATCAGAGAAAACACTCATAATTTCTACATCATGTTGACGATTATGTTCCAGTCTTGATCATAGTTTTGTCAGTAGCAATTCTTTACAGTTTTATAGATCTGGTATTTCCAATCTGTCGCGTCGCTTCAGGTGTGGTTATGTTGCTGCAAAAGTATCTTGACGTCAGATGAAAAATTGCATAGTGTCTGGTGTGTAGGGCCTTTTACTGTTTCTTTTACATATTTCGTTTATTTTTGTAGTTGAGCTTTCTTTGCTTTATAGAGGTTGTTCCTTTTCAATTAGAACTCAGTTTAACACATGCTGTAGCTTTCTGAAATACAGGGTATAGAAGAGACTGAAACCTGAAAATACAATATATTGCAGAAAACCTTCAAAGTGCTGTATTTTTTCCATTTTAGATTATTGTTTTTGGCTTTTTTCCTTGGTTACTTGGCTTGAATTAGTTCTTATACTAACTTGATATTTGTAGCATGTCCTTATTTGCACTTATATGTACCATTCTATTCCCTGACTGCTTTCCGTAGCTTGGTCACTGTGTAAGTACCCAGCTTACTAACCAAATTATTAATTTCTGTTCCTTTAATACAATAGCTTGCTTGCAGTCTGCCTGATAATACACGTATTTTGTTACAATGTTCAGCAAACAAACCCTCGTATTTTGCAACATGAAGAAATATTAATTTTTTCTGGACATTGTTTAATGTTTTTGAATTTGCCCTTTGCAATAATGCAGGAAATTACCAACCAAACCTTAAACAGTTGAGTACAGTGGGTGTATTCAATTGATCTAAACAGTGAACATACCACCACTGAAATGTGTATCAATGTTGTGAAATTCAGACATCTAAGTGAATGAGAGTCAGTGAGATGAGTTAGAGATTTAAGATGGTGGCATTTAGATTGGAAACCATTAAGTTCAGTTGAATTCACCCCATTGCATATGTAAGTTTTTGCTAAATCTGCTGTCAGCATAGCATAAATTAATGAATTGTTAAATTGTGAAACTTCAAGGTATCACTGTACTTTACCCAGAAATGTGGAAATCTGTTCTGTGGCAGAGATAATTGCCTTCACTAAACAGTTACATTTGCATGTTGGTAGTACACAGTGGTTATTTCTAAAAGAAACAAAAATTAGTAAAATTCTAATTGAGTATGTTGTTTGTTCCATTACTTCAGTTAAGATCTGGAGGTTCTCAGATTTTAGAAGGCTGCATTGCAGAAATTCCTAACATTTCAAGCCTGGATATTTCAGATAACGGTAAGAAAAATATGTTTTCAATGACAGCACAGCGATTTAAGCTGTAAAGGAAACCTGAGCTGACATTAGGTACTGGTAAAGACGTACTCGTTTTATGTTACTGTGAGGAAGCTGTTCCCGAACGCCATCACGATAAAAATGACCACAGACTTTCGTTTCCTCCATTACCATTAACATGGTCCTGTTAAAATGATTACCTATATGGTACAGTTGTTGATAAATGAAAAAAATAATTGATTGTCAAAGGGAAAAAAATAATGAAATGAATGTACGTAACTGTTCTGGCTGTTGTGGGCGGCAGCAGGTTTTGTCCTGGGGCTGGAGTGGTGAAGAGGCCTGTAAAAGTGGAAGAAAGAGGTAACTTGTTTATGTTAAAAACAAAGTTATTTTTGGAGTAAGGTGCATGTTATTTCGAGCGTAATAGCTGGGAGGTCAACGTTAATATACCTGTAATAGCTCATGAGTAAAGCCAGAGCTCTGAGTGCAGGCATGTTCAGCAGAGATGCGCTCACATAACCAGGGCTGAAATGGGGGGGGGGGGGGGGGTCACTCCATAGAGAGGTTATCATATTTTAAAAGGTATGATGTTCAGGAGCCATAACCAATGGGGGTATAAAACCTCTTGGTTGATCATTGTGGGCTGGCCGTGGGAGGTGGTGTCCTTGTTGTGAGGAAGTCCATTATAGCTGCAATATTAGTTGTCTTTGAATAGCTGTGTACTCCATAATGTATATTATTTTTGATTAGTGTTTTTCAGAGTTTTTTTTTTATTTCATTTTTTTATTTTCCTGCATATAGTTTCATCTTCTATTTTTGACTGTCATAATAAACTATTTGTTCACTCATCAGCTGCAGTGCTCTACACTTGATGGAAACTTGTTCAGTGTTCATTACTTTTGTTCAAATCTGTTCAAACTTGTTCAAGAGTTTGATACAGTTTAATCAAGTGCTGGTTTAGGATATGGTATCGTCTTAGGGCATACAGTTTAAAACCATCATTAGTTGAGAAATGTATTACTCCTAACCATGTGAGTGCCACTTTATAACATAGGCATAAGTAATGAAGTGACTACACATACACTTGAACATGGTCTAATTGTATGTGCAATTTAGAAGACATGAACTATGAACCTGTTTATCAGGGAGCTAATTTTTGTCTGTACAATCTGCTGGGTAACACCCACTGCAATACCACACTTACTTAATTTAAATAGAGATTAATAACTTTAAAATGCTTTGAATGCACAGTCAATTCTCGGTAATACGAATTTCAAGGGACCAGCAAAGAAATGTGTATTATTAGTAATTCTAAAGCCAAATGCATACTGTTAGTTTTTATTGAAGTTAGAGTAACACGGAAATCAAATTTCAATTACAGAACTATGAAATGTATTATGCATTTAAAATAGTTATGCATTGTGTTAAAAATGAGTTGGAAGTGAACTTTTAAATGAACTTCACTTGCAACCTGCATGTCCTATTCTGCAATGGCATTTTAATCCACTAAAGGAGTCCTCAACATCATGTACTCAGCAAATCAGAAATGCTGATGACTTGCATCCGCAGTTTGCTGTTCATTGGGCCTGTATTGTTGTATTCCGTTTGTCAGAATGGTTGAGAGTGTTTGTGGTAATGTTGAAATCTGCAACAACATCTTTCTTTTTCTGTATGGTAGTGCATTGTGTACTGCTTTCAACGTCTCCAGTATTTATTTTTTTCCTAGGGGGCTCCAAAATAATTTGCACTAACAGGAAATTTGTGTTGTAAGAAGTAATTTATAAAACGACTGCTAAATTTGGCCAGGACCATGTAGGAAGTTCATACTATCAGGAAATGAGTCTAGTCCACGTTAGTTTTAATGAGAATTGATTTTATACGGTTCTGCTTTAATGTCTGTGTAGCAGGAGGAGATCTGTGCTGACTCTGCTGGCGTGTTCATAGTGCTGCAGGAAGAGGGCAGCAGTCGTCCAATAACCGCCTGTGAGTCATGGCAGTGACACGGAGAGGTGGGAAAGGGGGTGTGTGGACTTTCCCTCTCTCTGAATGGCTGGGAGATGGGTCTTGGGGAGATTGTTAGCCCTATAAGATAATGCTATACTGTTTCCTCAGGGCTGCCCTTTTAGACGTGCTAAGTGTGCAGAAGCGCTGGTCCAGGACCGAGAACCAGCCGGGAGAAAAGTAATGGGAGAAAGAAACAAAAAAAACAAAAGAAAGATAGTGACAGCGGGGAACCCTTGGGCAGACCCCCGAAATATTGTATAGCAGGCTGAGGGAGCCGCTAGTGTAGGTTGGTGATCCAGGTCGTGCGGGTAGCAATGACCGGGATAACGCTGCCAAGTTCAGCACCTTTTATTTGTAGTTTTATTACTACAATAATACTACAATTAGTTCTATTTTATTTTCCTTTTTCCTTTCGCCTTCTGTTTTCATTATTATTTTGAGCACCTGCGAGTGCGCCGCATTCAGTTTGTTTACCAGCCTTGGTATTCCCATGGTGCTGTCTATCATCGTTGATAGACAGGCCATGGACAACAGTGCCCTCTGCGGGTAAAAAGAAATTACTACTTCAAAATAAAACTGGGCACCTGTGTGGTGTTTCAAGTACACCTGTTCTGTCTCCCGTATCAGTGAATTACCCACCACCCTTCCACAGTCTGACTTGAGAAATGACAAGGGGGCACTATGTAAACCGTACAGAGTACTTTAAAATGACATTGATAGTACAGTAATAGTAACAGGAAACATTATACAGTTCTGAATCTGTAAGAAATTACAGCACATGTTACAATAAGTTAGAAATGCCTACATAGAAATAGTATAACACTTTTTAGAGAGTATTTATTTATTTATTTATTTTAAATCATTGATGTATGTATTTTCTTGTGAAGGTTTGGATTCTGATCTTACCACTCTAGTGGTATGGCTAAGCAAGAACAGATCAATTCGACATTTAGCACTGGGAAAAAACTTCAGCAACATCAAATCCAAGTAAACCCATTCTTTTTTTTCACTCAATATAAATCTTAAAGAAGTGGTTGAATGCAGTGTTCTAATATTATCACTATTTGTATTTTTCAGAAATCTGGCCCGCGTTATGGACAATTTGGTACACATGATTCAGGAAGAGGAGTCGGTGAGTTCATGTATTACTAGAAAGAATTACTTGCATGGTCTGTTAAAATGTTTGTATGTAACATACATTATAAACTCAAAAACACACTATCATAAATTATAAGATAAAACTTATAAAAAGCAAAGTCCAGGTAGTGCCTGATTAAGGCACTAACTGTAATGCTAGTCTTCTTTATTCAACCTACAGTATAACTCTAATTACACCTACAGTGCAAGGGAGATTGTGCCTAATAAAAGATTCACTGTAATTGTTTTATTCTTCTCATGGATGAAGTTAAACCGTAGCGGGGACCCCCCCCCTCCCCGAGTGGCTCACCTGGTAAAGGGGGAGTCATACAGTCGTGATCGCAGAGGGGAGTACAGGCTGCAAAGTCCCGGGTAAATCCACTGGTAAATCTATCTCAGTTACATATGTGAGCAGGAGGATGATGGGAAATCTAGTTGTGAGAGGTCCATGCAGGTACTTGTGAAGCCATCTTGAGGCAGGGAATGCAATTTAAAAGTGGTCAAAATGTTAAAAATAATAATAAAACAATACCACACCTTACGTAAACAGTTGTAGCAACACATGAGAACATGTAACACAATAAAATAAAAAGGTCCTTATGTACTCTTTAAGATACTGAATGACAGCTGTCATGGAGCTCTGTTGTCAATGAAAATGAGTTCAAATAAATTCAGTAGGAGACCCCAGCAGTGACTTGCAGCAGAGGAAAACTTATTTGAAAAAAGAAAAACAAAGAAACTAGTCATTTGCAAAATTAGGCTGGAAAAACTTATGTAAAAAGAATAAAATGAAAAATGCAACATTTTTACTGGAAAGTGAAAACAGATTTGGGAAAAGAAATGAGAAACCTGTAGCATATGGAGCAGTTCATGTCAGTTCAGAAACTGCACTGTCAAATCCCAATCTCTCATAAATACATACAATGATTTCTAAAATGTGTTCTATTCATCATAAGGTTTCTCAAGTCAAGTGATTCTGACGCAGATAAATATTGAAATACAAAGAAAATATGATAAATGTCAACAAGATGTGTCAAAGTGGTATTGTTTGTTTAAAAACAATAAGGTAACTGTTACTTTCTAGCTATGAAATTATATCAGTGATCTGTACACTAGTGAGACAGTGAGTGAAGCCCTGGTTAGAATTGTGTAACCAAAGCAACAGACACATTCAGCTGCCTGAATTCCCTTTTATCATTATTTTAACAGTATCAGTGCTTTTCTTATACAGTACTTGCTTCAATAGCATTGTCTTTGCATACATTTATAATTTACTCTACTTAAGAACATTAGGGAGTGGTTAACATGTAGAAAAAAAGTAAAAACTGAAGGGAGGGAGATTGTGATTACCCACCAAACCTTCACTGTTAATTGGTTTATGTGTCCCATATGGAATATTAATCCAAGGAGACGATTAAACACCGTTAAGCGGGTGCAAACCGTGCATACATTTATAATTAGGTCCTACTATATTCCTAATCTAGTTAGCAAATTTGTTAAATTTAAATTTGCAGGCGATACAAAAATAGGAGGAGTGGCAAAAACTGTTGCAGCAGCAAAGGTCATTCAAAATGATCTAGAAAAGATGCAGACCTCAGAAGGGAGTGGGCAGACACGTGGCAAATGACATTTAGGTAGAGAAAATTGTAAGGTACTGCACGCAGGAAATAAAAATGTACATTATAAATATCATATGGGAGATACTGAAATTGGAGAAGGAATCTATGAAAAAGACCTAGGAGTTTTTGTTGACTCAGAAATGTCTTCATCTAGACAATGTGGGGAAGCTATAAAAAAGGCTAACAAGATGCTCGGATACATTGTGAAAAGTGTTGAATTTAAGGGAAGTAATGTTAAAACTGTACAATGCATTAGTAAGACCTCATCTTGAATATTGTGTTCAGTTCTGGTCACCTCGCTATAAAAAAGATATTGCTGCTCTAGAAAGAGTGCAAAGAAGAGCGACCAGAATTATTCCGGGCTTAAAAGGCATGTCATATGCAGACAGGCTAAAAGAATTGAATCTGTTCAGTCTTGAACAAAGAATAACTACGTGGCGACCTAATTCAAGCATTCAAAATTCTAAAAGGTATTGACAGTGTCGACCCAAGGTTTCTTTTTTTTGTCAGCCTGAAAAAAGAAACAAGGACCAGGGGTCACAAATGGAGTTTAGACAAAGGGGCATTCAGAACAGAAAATAGGAATGATCACTTTTTACACAGAGAATTGTGAGGGTCTGGAAGATCAACTCCCCAGTAATGTTTGTTGAAGCTGACACCCTGGGATCTTCTTCAAGACTAACAACCAAACTGAGCAAAACGGGCCGAACAGGTTGACATGTGGGGCATGTTGTCAGTATCTTCCTTTGTTATAACTTTTGGAAAAAAGATAAAACAAGAACATGTTTGCTATTTGAATACAGGAATTACAAGGAACTTAGGGCGAACCCGCAAGAGGATCAAGAAAAGACTAAAACAAGGATCCCAATGCGTTCAGTTTGAGATTTAATTTTCATGCATGGACTTTGTTAAAAGTTTTCTGGAAATCTAAGTAAACCATGTCATGTTCTTTGCAATTATCCATTATCGATGTTGCACCCTCAAAAAAAATAGGAGAAAGACACAAGTTAGTTAGAAATTGTGATGGTCGTTCTCCCTTTGGTGTAAAACAATGTTGACTGGCTCCCAGGACCCGCTGGCTCTTGATGGATTTTAGGGGGGATGAATCTAGCTAACTAGGGTAAAACCAGAATGAATTTAAGCAAGATGGGCGATGTCCTCTATGTTGGTATATTTTCTTAGTGTCCTGATGTTCTTTAGTTCTAGGTGTCTTGGACGTCCCCAACTGCGTGTTCAGGTGAAAACAATTAGTAAATGCAAAACTTTGTTAATAAAATCTAAGGCCATGGTTGGGGACACCATGTCATGACGAACGTACTCGAAACAATCGCAAAAATAACATTTAATTGAAAGGCAAAGTAAAAAGAGCAGGATTAGTTAGACAGGATCTTTGTTTTCTAAAACCATGTTGACTGTCTCCCATGATACTGTTGCCATATTTAAAAAATTTGGGAAATCAGAAGGAGATGCCATAGGAGTCTTGCAAAACTCCCAGAAGAGTCGGGGATGGCTTCTTCGTTTGGTAGTTACGTTGTTCAGATTTTCAATCCAACCTTGACCTACATGTACAAGCTGCTGTGCAATAATGCAGGGGCTGTCGGAATACACAAAAACTTGTTGTAAAGACTACATGCAGGAGCTAGAGTTCCAATTTATATAAAATGGACTGCTTTTCATTTTGCTGCTTGGAGTACTAGTTGGGCGGGATCGTCATCGGGCCCAAGGGGAATGAATCTGTACAGTAAGACGAAATACGGCCCAGATATATTTGAATTATTCTGTAGAGCTAAAATGCTGATCAACACTTCTGCCTCCTGTTATGCTCAACAAGATATTGGCAAACCTGCAGATAGGAAACGGATTTGGGAAAAGGCTTTTTGCTGTCTGTAACTTCCTTTGTAAAAACTTGCAAAGAAAAGATTTCATTTAATATATTTGCTATTTTTTTCATTTATCTACAATTTTGCCATTTGTAATTCTTTTCCATTTAACCTCCTCTTTGAAAGGTTTATCTCTTGCTGTTAAAATATTGGAAAAAAAAAAAAAAAAAAAAAAAAACATTTGGCAACAGGTTTTAGCCCCCTTTAGCAATGTTCATTTTATTTACTTATCTTGGCACTTTTTTCGTAACATTCCTTTTTTTTAGATTCCTTTTTGACTTGAGCACTTTGCAGTTCTGTGTTCTCGTTCTGTGTACTGGACTTTCTTTTCACACGAAAATTGTGACTATAAAACAAACACAGGAACAATGAAACAAATTAACTAGCTCCAGGGCTAACGAGAACTGTGTTTGGAACTTTGTGAATGTGATAGGTATCTGTACTAACAAACGAAAAATTATTGTTGACTCGTAAAACATTCTGTTGACGAAATGGGAAGCACCTCAACGACCAAGAGGTTAACATTAAATGATAGACTCGACGAAGTAATTTACTGTGAAAAAGGTATGGAATTTATCAACAACTGAAAAAGATTTTAACATTTTGGAACCGATCGACACCATCAGTAAGACCCCCTTTGGGGTTTTAAAAAGCACTTCAAATGAGACCATGTTGTGGTCTGAGTTTGCTAGTGGTTCTCTGACCTCTGTTTTAGTTATTCTGCCTTCGTTATTTGAAAAGACTAAATCAAGGTATGCCTCCCCTCTAGTTGTTGCCTTGACAAATTGCATTAGGAAGCAAAGTCATTTGTCATTTCCACCATTTCAATTTCATCCATCGTGCTACCCACCGGGTTTTCCCATTTTATTTGGGGGAAGTTGAAATCTCCCATTATTAGTATGGCTTCTCCTTTGCTACACGCATTTCTAATGTCATTGTATAACAGATTATTTTGCTGACTGTCTGAATCTGGCGGTCTATAGCATGCTCCTATTATTATGCCCTTTTAATTTTTGTCTGTTATTCTGACCCATATTGATTCGGCTTTGTTTTCTTTGTCCAGGTTTAACACCTGGGCTTCAAGACTGTTTCTTATGTATAGCGCTACCCCTCCTCCTCTTCTGTCCTGCCTATCTTTCCTATACAGTGTATACCCACAAATATTATATTCGTCCCCATCACTCTCAGACAACCAAGTTTCTGTAACACCTATCACATCATAATTACTTGTTAGTGCAGCAGCTTCAAGTTCTAAAATTTTGATTCTGATACTTCTAGCATTTAGATAAATACATTTAATGGTTGTCTTACCTGAGTTGTTGTCCTTGTTTTGATGCGGTCTCCCTTCTGTTTTTTTGTTGATTTCTCCCCCCTTCCTTTCTACGTGCACTTATATAGGGAGATAATCACAAGTGAATTGCATTCAAAAATTTAATTTTTAAATGAAATTGTAAATCTTGTCAATTTCAATGAAATGGTCACCCAAAGCAAGGGGATTTCAGTCTTAAGCCCAAGTCAGTTAAAAGTCTGAAATGTGTATAACAGGGTGTTAGAACACTGGCCTAAGTATAAAAGTGTCTTTGTTAGATGTTCTCGGAGTTAGCTAGCATGTTACCTAATTAACCTTTTGTCACCAATTATTGTTAAGAGGTGACGGTCCATGATTACTATAAATATAGGTAGCATAGGCACAAGTTTGTCATTCCTGAATGTAAGGCAGCAGAAAATGGCAAAATACTCTCTTAAGCAAAGAAACAAGTCTTTAATTAATTTAAGAAATGAAGGTCAATCTTTAAGACAAATCACAAGAACTTTGCAAGTGTCTGTTACTGCTGTGGCCAAGACCATCAAACGATTTGAAGAAACTGGCACTCGTGAGGACTGAACAAGGTCAGGCATGTCAAGGGTGACCTCAGAATCAGAGAACAAGTTAATTCGAGTCACAAGTCTGTGAAACCGGCGGTTAACTGCCCCTGATATACAAGCTCAGCTAAATGCTACTAGAAGTACAGATGTTTCAACATCAACTGTTCAGAGGAGATTGCTTGAAGCTGGCTAACTGGAAGAATTACTGCAAAGAAACCATTGTTAAGAGTGCAGAATAAGAAGAAGAGACTTGCCTGGGCCAGAAAACACAGAAACTGGACGTTTTAGGAGTGGAAGTCGGTCTTATGGACCGATGAGTCAAAATTTGAAATACTTGGGTCCAACCGCAGAGTATTTGTAAGACGCAGAGAGGGTGAGCGCATGAATTCTGCATGTGTGGTCCCCACTGTCAAGCATGGAGGAGGCAGTGTCATGGTCTGGGGTTGCTTTGCTGGTGACAGAGTTGGTGATCTTTACCAAGTCCATGGCAAGCTCAACCAGCATGGCTATCATAGCATACTTCAGAGGCATGCCATTCCATCAGGATTACGGCTAGTTGGGCAGTCCTTCATTCCTCAGCAAGATAATGACCCGAAACACACCTCAAAGTTGTGCAAGAACTATATGGCGAAGAAGGAAAGTGAAGGACAACTCACTCTAATGACCTGGCCTGCCCAGTCTCCAGACCTCAATCCCATACAATTTGTATGGGACAAACCTGGCAGAAGAGTCAAAGCAAAGCTACCCACGAGTGCCTTACATCTCTGGGAATTGCTGCAGAAGAGCTGGGAAGACATGTCGGGTGATTTCCTGCTGAAACTTGTTAACCAAATGCCTTGTGTTTGTGAGGCTGTTATTAAGGCAAAGGGTGGCTATTTTGAGGAATACAAGATTTAGAGACAATTTTCAATTTTCTTGAACATTGCTTTGATACCCCTTATGTTTTTGTTTTGAATATTGTAACGTGTTTTCATTTTCAAGTATTTACAGAAACGCATATGACGTAAAATATTGTCAGTTATGAAAAAAACCTAGTTTCCAGCAAGTGTACTCGTTTGACTGGTACTGTGTGTGTGTGTGTGTGTGTGTGTGTGTGTGTGTGTGTGTGTGTGTGTGGTGTGTATTATGTGACTATAGTGCGTTGCAAAAGTATATTCAGACCCCTGACCAATTCTCTCATATTACTGAATTACAAATGGTACATTGAAATTTCGTTCTGTTAGATATTTTATTTTAAACACTTAAACTCAAAATCAATTATTGTAAGGTGACATTTGGTTTTATGTTATGAAATATTTTTAAGAAAAATAAAAAAAACTGAAATAGCTTGCTTGTATAAGTATTCAACCCCCACACATTAATATTTGGTAGAGCCACCTTTCGCTGCAATAACAGCTTTAAGTCTTTTGGGGTAAGTATGTACCAGCTTTGCACATAGTGTCAGAGTGATTTTGGCCCATTCTTCTTGGCAGATTTCCTCCAGGTTGTTCAGATTGGTTGGGCGACGCTTGTGGACTGCATTTTCAAATAGTGCCACAGATTCTCAATGGGATTGAGATCAGGACTTTGACTGGGCCACTGTAGGACATTCACCTTTTTGTTCTTGAGCCACTCCAATGTTGCTTTGGCCTTGTGCCTGGGATCATTGTCCTGCTGAAAGGTGAATTTCCTCCCAAGCTTCAGTTTTTTAGCGGACTGAAGCAGATTCTCTTGCAGTATTTTCCTGTATTTTGCTCCATCCATTCTTCCTTCAATTGTAACAAGATGCCCAGTCCCTGCTGATGAGAAGCATCCCCACAGCATGATGCTGCCACCACCATACTTCACTGTAGGGATGGTGTGTCTTGAGGCATGGGCAGTGTTAGGTTTGCGCCACACATAGCGCTTTGAGTTTTGGCCAAAAAGTTCTATCTTGGTCTCATCTGACCACAAAACCTTTTCCCACATCGCAGCTGGGTCACTCTCATGCTTTCTGGCAAACTCTAGCCATGCTTTCAGATGGTACTTTTTGAGTAACGGCTTCTTTCTTGCCACCCTCCCATACAGGCCAGTGTTATGCAGAGCTCTTGATATGATTGACTGGTGCACCATTACTCCACTCCCAGCCACTGAACTCTGTAGCTCCTTCAAAGTGATTGTTGTCCTCCCTGTGGCTTCTCTCACAAGTCTCCTTCTTGTTTGAGCGCTGAGTTTTGAGGGACGGCCTTTTCTTGGCAGTGCCTGGGTGGTGTGATGCAGCTTCCACTTCTTGATTATTGATCCAACTGTGCTCATTGGGATATCCAAACACTTGGATATTATTTTGTACCCTTTCCCTAATCTATGTATTTGTATTACTTTATCTCCAACATCTGTAGAATGCTCTTTGGTCTTCATTTTCCTTCAGATTCACAGCCTTACCAATGATCCTTCAACAGTGGGGTTTTTATCCAGAAAATGTGACAGCAACTTTAATGGTTCACAGGTGGAGGCCAATGGTAAGGTAATTGTGTCCTCGTTAGGGCAATTTCTTTCATCGGTGCAAACTGGGAGCTTCCACAGCACAGGGGTTGAATACTTATGCAAGCAAGATATTTCAGTTTTTTTTTTTTTTCTTAAAAATATTTCCCAACATAAAACCAATGTCACCTTACAATAATTGATTCTGAGTTTCAGTGTTTTAAAAAAAAAATATCGAACAGAATGAAATTTCAATGTACCATTTGTAATTCGGTAATATGAGAGAATTGGTCAGGGGTCTGAATACTTTTGCAAGGCACTGTGTGTGTGTGTGTGTGTATATATATATATATATATATATATATATATATATATATATATATATATATATATATTATGCTTATAAAGGGTTGTCCCAAAATTGCCAGTCATCTTAAATTTAAGTCATATATGTTTTCCGTTAAACTTACCCTCTAATTTTTACACAGAGAGTAATTCATGTAATTCTCATCAAATCATTAGCAGTAATTTCGGTTAGCTAAAAAAGTAATTTAACCCCAAGCCGCTGGGGTCATATTTCAGCTTGGGATCCTAACATACACTGACTTGTTTGCACATACCATGTGGTTAAAGATTTTTTTAATTGTAAGCTTTGTGAAATTTGCCATTAACAAGGTTCATATACAAGCACACAATGGCTTTCGCTGTTGTAATAAAACTCTTACTGTTCAAATTGGAGTTTATTGATTATTTTGTTAACTTTAATTATACAGGGCAGTTTCATAGATTGCAGAATATTGTCGAAATATCGCAAAAGATCCATCTTTTATGGATTATATGTTATATATACAGTGTCATTTTTTTTCCTTTGCAAAATATTTTTTATGTATCTCCAGTTATCTCAGTCTATTTATTGACACCAGCCCACTCCCCAAGCATTTCTGACTTGATGTGTACACGATCTTATATTGTACAAGTCACTGGTGCATTGTATGTGAGTAGTTAATCAACATTTTGAAATAAAAGTTTCGTTAATTTTAAATAAGAAAACACAATGCCCTCTTTTTTTTTTTTTTTTTTTTTTTTTTTTTTTTTTAATAAAACACCCCCTCCCACCCTCTTGGATATAAATGCCTCCCTTTGGCTTCAGAATGCCCCTTGGGGGGCGGTACTTCCCCCGTTGAGAAACACTGGTGTAGAGTTTTCAGTTCGGGTGTCTTAAAGGGAAACACCCATTTTGTAATGGTTAATATTCCTATTTCAGGGAACCAGGCTTATGATAATAACCTAATGTTTTCTCGTTTCAATATAAGTGAGGGAAGCTAAGATAAGTGCAGCCATTAATTTCAACCAGTGAATCCATGTTTCATGTTACATAAAGAAAGGCCCTGTCTATTGTATTCTCTGTGGAGCTAGCCATTCAGAGCTTGCAAGGTCAAACCCACTTCTTAAGACCTCTCAGGGGACATTATAAAAGTGATTTTAAAAGAAACTTGAAACTTGAAGTCTACCTTTTCAATAAAGAACCTGAAAAATGACTATTTTAAATGTTTCTGCCTTAACTCAGTTTATATTTGTATTAGTTTATTATTTTATTACTTCATATTTATCTTTTTTCTTTCTCCATGTCTGTGTTTTGGCTTTGTTTTTTCTGAATAAACACAACTCCCCTTCTTTGTACCAAATTTGTTGTTTGATGGTTATTCTTTTTTTGTGTTTTTAATTTCTCAGCCTCTGACATCCCTGTCCCTCGCAGACTCCAAACTGAAGAGTGACTTAACAATCATTTTGAATGCCCTTGGCAGCAATACCTCGCTCACGAAAGTGGACATCAGTGGTAATGGAATGGGAGACATGGGGGCTAAGATGCTGGCCAAAGCACTGCAGATCAACACAAAGCTCAGGTAAGAAGACTTGACTGATCAAAGAGACACATGTTTTAACAATGCCAGAAAAAGAGCGTTGTTTGTGTCTTATTATATTAGCATTACTCATAGAATTACTTAATACAGAATATGCTAAAAAGTGTTATCATCTGCCTAAATGCAGTGTACCATGAAATGTTTAATTTAATTGCTTCTCCCTGCAAGCTGTTTTTTTGCAAATTTTATATTGTTATTTATCTTATCTCAGAAAATGTGCCTTTGTCTTTACAAATCATGTAGGGCCCTCCATCTTTCATTTTGGATGGGTTTGTCCACGTTTACTATCAGGGACTCTTTGTTAGTATAGGAGATGACTTCTGTACATTGTATTTGTTTTGCCATTTTGTTTTAATGTATTATTTTACAGGACTGTCATCTGGGACAAGAACAATGTCAGTCCACAAGGCTTGCAGGACATTGCTGTTGCTTTAGAAAAGTAAGTAGGCAACCTTTTGCCTTTTGCCACAGGTCAAGCAATGTTCAAGCAGCACCTTCTATTTAGCCTCTATCTCCCCAAGGGGACACAATCTCTTGGGTAAGAAGGTAGCCCTCATGACTTTGACCTGTTTATAAAATGGGTACCTGGTCATCGCGTAGGGATTGGTACATGGGGTGAATGGGTTTCTTTAAACTTTTGTAATTGCAATTCATGTAAAAGAAACCGAATTATCTTTGTATGTTCTGTCACACATTTGTACCTATATTATCAAGTCCACAATTATCATAAACCTTGTAGACATTCAGTATTTAGGGTGGTGTAGTCTCTAGACCAGTGGTGTTCAATTTCCAAACCTTGGGGGGGTCATAAGCCACTATGATGTGCTTACCGGGGGGGGGTAACAGTAACAGAACATTGCAACCTACACTTGTACCAATCAACTAATACATTTCAGAAATGACTACTGACACTGATACAATGTCTGATCATCATTTAGTAATAAAAATAGTAAGAAAATATATTTTTCCTGATGTTTTCATGACAATATTCAAACAGCATGCAAACAAATAATTATACAAATCCCATTGTAATGCTATTAAAACATTTTAATTTTATTAAAACTAGAAATGTTGACACTTGCTCGCACCATCGTTGTTTTCAGAAAATGACTGTGCAACAAGCATTCAAGTTAACTAATGAAAGCACGTCAGTTATTGATCGCATTATTTATGTTGCAGGAGCATATTATTAAGTGCCTGATTAAAAGTGTAGCCTGTGCCTAAATGTGTATCAACATGTTCTAGCTCTAGTGTGTTTAAATGTAAGTGAAAAGTTTATAACTTAAATACATGCCATGACAGAAAACAGATGGGAAATAAACCTAAGTGCATACAAAGTCATTTAGCTAATGACAATGTGTACAAACCTTTCCAGTTTGGTTTTAGATCTATGCACAGCATGGAGACTGCATTTGTCAGGGTAATCTACTGATGAATGCTGATTCAGGCTTTGTTTCCATTCTTGTCCTGTTGGATCTTAGTGCTGCCTTTGATAACGTCGACCACACTATTTTGCTGAGTAGACTGGAAAAGTGTGACAGGTTCTCTCTTGGTTTAAATCTTGCTTGACCAGGAAGGAGCAACATGTAAAAATTGGCCAATGTTCATCGCCAAAACCACAGTCATATCAGGTGTTCTTCAGGGGTCAGTTCTGGGGCGATTCTGTTTAGCATGTATATGCTTCTAGTGGGTAAGATTTTTGCAAGTGCGGCATTAATTTTCACTGCTATGCTGACAATACTCATATTTATATGTGCACTGCCCTTGATTTGGAGTCAGCTGTATCTTCTTTAACATTCTGCTTGAGTGAGATTAAGAATTAGATGCAGCAGAATTTCCTACAGTTGAACCCTGAGAAGACCAAGGTAATACTGATTGGCTCCTCATATCAGCTTCATAAATACTTCAATAGCTTCAGTCTTTTTAGCCTTCAATCTTTTGCCATTGTGGTTTCTTCACAGTAAACAAACATGGCTTTTCCATGCAGGTTTTTTTTTTTTGTTTAACTCAAGACATTTACACAAGAAAAATGTCTCATGTAAATTGTTTTTTTGGGTTTCCATTCGCTCAGTTTATTTTACTCGAGTAAACCAGGCTTTTCACCCGACGTCATGCAAATGAATGTGAAAGGTGGGTTGATATGTAAATTATCTTGTGCTGTTTTTGAAGAATGATTGTGAAAGGTGGGAGTTGATAAGTAAATTAGCTTGTGCTGTTTTTGAAGAATGAATGTGAAGGGAGGGGGTTGATATATAAATTAGTTATGCGTAAAGTACTTGTGCTGTTTTTGTAGATTACAAGTGAAGTTTTGTGAAAATGTGGTTTCCATGCGCAGAGAACTGGTACACAAGTGAATCTAAGCTACTGTAATAAAGCAAATACCTCATGTCTAGCTGATTAATAATGTGTTTTACTACTCTTGCCCAAATTGTTTTTCAGATGTCATTAGTAGTGAATACTGTTTCAACTAATGTAACTTACAACTGATTAATTAAAAATAAACTTTGAGATATAAAATTAAACTGACCAACAGGTATTGCAGATCACCATGGCTGAAAACCAGCAGAGACGTTTTTTATATATAAAAAACACATCCAGGCAATATAGCATATACTACCCTGGCTTAGAAACACTACCTATACGGATGGCTAACAGCTGCTGAGGAAGCATTCAACATCACGCTTGGGCAAATACGGGTAGTGGGCACTTGAAAGGGAGGTGGCGGATACTGATGAAATAACTGAAGTGTAGCATTAGTTTGTTCCCAAAATTGGCACTGCCTGCTCTGAGACAGATGGAGAAGATTACCAGTTTCAATTGGACGGGAGCGATCTGAGGATTCTCGTGCTGTCAGAGATTCTCTTCTTTCTTTTAAGCTGTGTTGGATTTACTTTTGTGTTAAAAATTAATGATGCAAACAAATAAAACACAGTCAATATGTTCATTTGCAATTTTATTTGGTCAGTTCTGAGAGAGCATCAACAACTTGTTGGATGTTTGTGACAGAGATCGAATAAATCTTGGTCTTAGATCTCCCTCCTAACCTGTGAGGGCACTATGTAAAAGGAACAGAGTACCCTTGACTAAATGACACGACAATTTATTCCTCAGGGTAGGTGGAAGTCAGACATTTAGGAAGGGGGCTGAGCTATGACACCCAAGTTCAGTGACTTGGATTGGAGGAGTGGATGCGCTCGTTAATCTAGGGGGGTCATGAGTTAGTGTATATTAGGGGTGTACTGTTCCTTTGATAAATGGTTAGTGTTTTAACCTACAAGGAGATTTTTGCCGTATTGTTTTGTTAACTGTTGTCTGTTTGTTAAAATAAACTACCGCTAGCACGAGCCGGAGCAAAAGCCAACATAAACCCAGACATCACTTTCACCCCTGCATTTCACAGAGAACTGTAAAAACACCACTAGCACCTATTCACTGTCACTAAGAACTGTGTTTGTGTTTTGTGTTAAGTGTTGGTATGTTAAACTGGACTTTTGGTTGCGGGTCAAACCCGTGGGATTTACAAATACCAAGTGATACACGCCGCTGTATCACTTCATTATTATTTACAGGTTTTCGCCATAAGTCTCTGGACGATGCTAATTATATCAATAAACACTCTTGCACCTGAAAATCATTGTCTGTTTTTTGTATCCGCTCTGCACTGCACGCATCTGTAAGCACTCACCACTTTGCCACAATGTTGTTGCGCTGTTTTGGGCGATCGAGCTGGCTCATGACATCCAGTTCACCAACTATATTTACTAACATGGAGGGCAGACAAAAGTTGTCTTTGGACATAGCTGGGATCAAAAAAAGGACGAGAATTAATTCAGTTACATTTAAACGATGTTGTGACAAGGTACTCATGTCACATGTGTGGATACAGAGAGACATGGGATTTGGAGCTGAAACGCAAAACAGAAAGTAAACAAATGGGTCATGTGACGTTACCAATGCTGGTAACGCACAGAGGACACATACAGAAGACAAACAGACAGCAAGTCTCAGTTGATGTATGTCTGTAAACAATCATTAGATCAAACATAACACTCCAAAAAACACAAAAAACAAACCTGATTCCACATATAAATTACACAAACACTAATTTTCCCATGTGTATGTGAATGCAAGGGCTCAAAAGGTAGGCTTCATAAGTGCTTCAAGCACAACATTAAGTCTCCAGTGAGGGACAATGTCCTTCATAGGAAACCAAAGCCACGAGCTCTCTTCAAAATTTGCCCCGTCAGGAAATGCGCTACTGGGGAGACGAATAAATTTTAATATGACAAGCTGAAATGGCTGCCAAATAGACCTTCAATGTAGAGGGGGATTTTCCCTCATCATATAGGTTCTATATTGCAGTATAACTGCCATGGGAAAGGTTGTGGGGTCAAACCCCTTAGACAGGCACCACATTTGAAAAATGCTCCACTTGTACCCATACTGGGAACGCATGGACCCCTCTCTGGCATTCTTTAGGATGTCAATGATCCTATTAGAAAGCCCCAGATGGCTCAAATGGTGCCGTTCATGGGTCAGACCCAGAGCTGCAGGCTTGATGCGTCGTGGATGAAACAGTGTCCCACACGCCTGATTGAGCAGGCCATGGCATTTCGGCAAGCTCCACAGCTGGCATTCAGGAGTTGTATCAGGATTGAAAATCACAGTCTTCCGGACCAATAAGGGGCTACTAATAGTACCCTGGCTTAGTTCTGCCTGATCTTTTCCTGGCACAGTGGGAGCATGGCGAGTATTGGAAAAGTATACAGAAGCTACCTCAGCCACTGGTGTGCTAAGGCATCTATTATATTTTAAGTCCACTGTAGTGAACCAGTCGCCTGGCCTTATTGACTGCAACAACTAACATTTTGAACTTGCGTCGATTCAGATATGGATTGACCTGTCTGATGTCGAGGAGTGGTCTGAGGCCACCATCCTGCTTGGGCACTAGGAAGTACTTGGAGTAAAAGCCGCCTTCTAAGTGAGGAGGATGAACTGCAAATAGCCTTTTTCTGCAGCGGGGCTGTCACCTCCTGAGACAACCCCAATGTGTCTTGTGGATCCGTAACTAACGTTGTAGTCATGCCCTGAAATGGAGGAGGACCTTGTCTGAATTGTAAAGAATAGACGGTCTGTACAGTATTGAGCACCTAGGTGTCCAAGGTGCATTGATGCCAGTACTCCAGGTGCATACTGGGGGAGGTTGCTTAGGAAGCAGACACACTAGTTCCTTCGTAGACTCCCGCATCTGATGAGAGCGCTGCAGCATGTCATCTACCGCAGGACCAAAAGTGTGTCCTGGAGTAATGGGAGCATGCAGCAATGGTGCCTTGTCAATATGCGCCTGGGACTGCCAGAGCTGACGTCTTGCGGCTAATTAACGCAGCAAGGTTCCTACCCACTGCCTGTCCGTTGAATTTTGATACCCCGAGCAGGTTCTTTATTTATCAGCTGCAGTTCCTCGAGCTGCTGTGGTGTGGGTCTGTGGCTCTGTGAAAGAGACTTAAACAGACAGCTCTGGTAAGCCACCAGGATAGGTGCTGTTGTACTTGCCCAGCTGCGCAGCAAATGCACCAGCTGAGTAAGCCTTCTTGAGAATAATCTCTGAAACCTTGTATTGTTTATTCGGGCAGGTAGCGTCTTTGTTCAAAAGCGCTAGCTTTGGGGCTTGCACCAGTGATGCAATAGCAGCATCTACTGGTGGAAAAGCTTGGACAGCCAAGCTTTTCTGCCTCTTTAAGCTGTACAGCATCCCCACGGAACGTGAAGCAGCAGGTGCTGTAGCAGGGTGACCCCAGGATGAATGCACCTCAAAAAGAAAATACCTGAGAAGCAGGATCATACTCAAAAATGTGTTTCCGTTTGTCATCTACAGTTCATGGGACATTTAAAACACCAGTGGCTTTCTTAATCAGCGGCAAAAGCTCTGCTCACAATGATATATGCGCTATTAATGTTGCGCTGTCTGAGTCATCCTCCTCAGAGGGGAAATCTTTATTGACTACCTCCTCAAGCAGCGATAGACAGCAGATCGTATTGCTGCCATTCTGCTGCACAGAGGGAGCAGGTATAGCAGTGCGGTCATGCAGTAGCTCAGCCAACATGTTGCCCTGTTGGGAGACTGCCTCCCAGTGCTTATCCAGATGCTTAGAGTTCTCTGATTTATGAGACCAGTGGCTCATCCTCCTCCTCTTAGTAGGGGAAACTGGTGAAGGGGAGGGAGAAGGAGAAGGAGAGGATGAGGAAGACCATGAAATCAGTCTCCTATGTGAGGCTCTCCTACTCTCCCTAGACACAGAGCCCTCATGAGAGGATACAGCCCTCTCTTTTTGAGCCGAGGAAGGAGAGGAGCCTTGTCCAAGTGGAAGATTGAAGATTGCTCTACAGAGCTGCATGATACTTGCTTCTCCAATGTACACTTGTGCCGGGCTTACACTGCATGATTTTTGCTGATCGCCGACGAGCTGAGGAGTCCGCGACTAATTTCTTAATTTGGAACAAAATGAGGTTGTCGGGGACAAAATGGTCGATAAGTGTGAAAGGGTCTACGATGCCCTGTTACGGCTTCTGTGATCTCCCGACGCTGTTACGACGTCCTGACAAATTTCTAACATATCAGAACACTTTAGTCCCCGACAAAGCAATTCGTGAACTGTGTGAGGGGCTATGGGCCGATTTCTTGATGAATGCTGCCAGCAGCCAATAGGACAAGCTGGCAACAATAGCGACGAAGAAAGGTTGTGCCCCGCAAGGTGTGGCGCCTCGAAATTGAAGAAAGGATGGTGGAGATGTGGCAGGAACATCTGTGTCTCTTTGACTTAAGTGACATTTCCTATCATGATCACTCATTGAAGGAACAAAGATGGAGGGAAATTGCTTTGGAACTTCAGGTAATTGGTAAGTAAATAATTGTTTACAATGCCAAAGCAGATACTTGTGTGTGCTCTCATGGCAATCAATTTCTACAGTCACTTGTATTCGATATCCCTTCCAAACCCCTAATGTATGCTTGTATTGCTAATTTAATCAAAATACGAGGAGTGGTGCGCGTCTGTGTGTGTGAGAACTAGAGAGAATGTAGATTACGTTGTTGCATATTTAAACCTATGATAAACTTGTAGTAGCTTACTATTATTCTTCAAGTATTCTAGTCTGTTCAAAAGTGCAACACTCCCTCATAGTACAAAATATTTATTTGTCAGTTTATTTAATTTGTATCGGCCTCATACGAGTAACACAATATATTTCATATTACATTTCAGTGTTGCCTCACCTCAAGCTCTCGCTGTAAAATCATCAGTCCGTACTGGCCACGTCTATCAAGCTAATTGCGCATCCAAATGGATCTTCTCTGCATTTTCTTCTTTTTTTTTCTGTGCAAAACAATGCACTGACAACAGCGATCGCCTCCTCGCTTGAGTCCATGATTCTCCCGAATGATGTCAATGATTCTGCAATGAAAATAGGCGCAGTCCGTGACAAGATATCTCCTGTAGTGTGTGTAGCTTGCAATCCCAGATCTACAGTGAGAAATCGTAGCTCAATCGGTAAGTGTGAGTGGCGCTGCGTCTCCCGATTTGCAAAAATCTTGCAGCGTAAGCCTGGCTTTAGAGAAGGAAGCACAAGACTCACAGGAGTTGCAGTTGGCAAGTGCCTCTTTAGCATGCTCCAGACCCAGACAGGCAGTGCATCTGCCATGTCTGTCCTCCATGGTGAGACCCATCTTACATACATCACACGAATGAAACCCCGGCATGATGTAATCGCAGTAGTGTGCAATGCAAACAACTGTCAGCTGTAATTGCTATAACAGTGTTGCATATGTTACTAGTACCCAAGGGAAACAGTTGCACACAGCAATGTTGCTATGCAACCAGCAATGCATCACCAGTGGTAAATGACTCTAACCAGATCCACTGATAGATCAGGTATGGTACTGTCTAGCCTTGGTTACTTTTAAATATCTGCACTGTGACCAACCACTATTACAACACCCAGGGGCAGGGAAGGCATGAAAAACTAGTATTTTCACTGGAGAAAAGTTATTCAGCAAAAGGAAAAAATAAATTAAAAAATTAAGGAAATGGAAAAGAAAAAACTAACAGACTAGCTTAAATGAATTTCATATTTGATCACTGTTTTTAGGGCAGTGTTACACAATACTATAGAAATGTAAAGATTTGTTGTACAAAAGTGCTTTTTTATGAAAATAAATTTCCTATCAGGTCACTGCAACCTGCATTGACAGCATAAGAAATATGTTTGTCAGTAGACATTTTCATCAAATTTTTACCAAGATAAAACCTTTCATTTGTCAGTCAATCAGTACTATTAAAAAGTCACAGAAAATGAATTAAAAATAAAAACTGAAATAGCTTGGTTGGAGAAGTGTCCCTTGTAATAGCAATCCTAAATTAGCTCAGGTGTAAGATTTCCTTCTGCTGGGTAGTGCATTTCAAAGCAAAAAAAACTCAAAAGAACTCTGGGACAAAGTTATTGAAAGGCACAGATCAGGGAATGGGTATAAAAAAATCAAAGACCTTGAATATCCCTTGGAGCATGGTCAAGACGATTATTAAGATGTGAAAGGTGTATGGCACCACCAAGACCGTGCCAAGATCAGGCTGTCCCTCCAAACTGGATGAACGAGCAAGAAGGAGACTGATCAGAGGCTACCAAGAGGCCAATGGCAACTTTGCAAGAGCTACAAACTGTTATGGTTAAGAGTAGTCAAAGTGTGCATGCGACAACAATATCCCAAACACTGCACAAATCTGGCCTGTATTTTACTCAAGAAAGCTCACCTTGAATCCCGTTTGAAGTATGCAAAAAAACACCCAGGAGATTCTGTAGCCATGTGCCAAAAAGTTTTGTGGTCTGACAAAACTAAAATGGAACTTTTTGGCCTAAATGCAAATCGTTATGTTTGGCGCAAAAACGGCTCATCACCAAAAGAACACCATCCCTACTGTGAAGCATGGTGGTGGTGGCAGCATCATGTTACAGGGATGTTTCTCATCGGCAGGGACTGGGTCACTTGTCAGGATAGAAGGGAAAGTGAATGGAGCAAAGTACAGAAAAGTCCTTGAGGAAAACCTGCTGCCCTCTGCAAGAAAGCTGAAACTGGGACAGAAATTCACCTTTCAGTCTGAGCACACAGTCAAAGCTACGTTGGAGTGGCTAAGGAACAAAAAGGTAAATGTCCTTGAGTGGCCCAGTCAGAGCCCTGACCTAAATCCAATCAAAAATTTGTGGCATTACTTGAAGATTGCTGTGCCATTACTTGAAGGAACTTGACAGAGCTTGAACAGTTTTGAAAAGAAGAATGGTCAAATATTGCCAAATCTAGGTGTGCAAAGCTGGTAGAGACCTATCCCAACAGACTCACAGCTGTAATTGCTGCCAAAGGTGCTTCCACCAAGTATTAACTCAGGAGGGTGGAGACTTATCCAATTATGATCTTTCAGTTTTGTATTTTTAATATATAATTTTTTTCTCAGCAAAAACTTTTTTTTCCCCTTAAGTGTGTGGTGTGTAGATAAGTAGAAAAAAAAATCCTAATTTAAATACATGAAACTCTGAGGCACTGACAAAACAAAATGTGAAAAAAGTTCAAGGGGGTGTAGACTTTCTATAGGCACTGTGTGTGTGTGTGTGTGTGTATATATATATATATATATATATATATATATATATATATATATATATATATTAATATATATATATATATATATATATATAATACACACACACACTGAACAAAAATATAAACGCAGCATGTAAAGTGTTGGGCCCATGTTTCATGAGCTGAAAATAAAAGATCCCAGAAATTTTCCATATGCACAAAAAGCTTATTTCTCTCAAATTTTGCGCACATATTTGTTTACATCCCTGTTAGTGAGCATTTCTCCTTTGCAAAAATAATCCATCCACCTGACAGGTGTGGCATATCAAGAAGCTGATTAAACAGCATTATCATTACACAGGTGCACCTTGTGCTGGGGACAATAAAAGGCCACTCTAAAATGTGCAGTTTTGTCACACAACACAATGTCACAGATGTCTTAAGTTTTGAGGGAGCGTGCAATTGGCATGCTGACTGCAGGAACATCCACCAGAGCTGTTGCCAGAGAATTGAATGTTCATTTCTCTACCTTAAGCTGCCTCTAATGTCGTTTTTGAGAATTTGGCAGTACGTCCAACCATCCTGAAAACCACAGACCACGTGTAACCATGCCAGCCCAGGACCTCCATATCCAGCTTCTTCACCTGCGTTATCGTCTGAGACCAGCCACCCGGACAGCTGATGAAACTGTGGGTTTGCACAACCGAAGAATTTCTGCACAAACTGTCATAACCCGTCTCAGGGAAGCTCATCTGTGTGCTTGTCGTCCTCACCAGGGTCTTAACCTGACTGCAGTTTGGTGTCGTAACCGACTTCAGTGGGCAAATGCTCACCTTCAATGGCCACTGGCACGCTGGAGAAGTGTTCTCTTCATGGATGAATCCCGGTTTCAACTGTACCGGGCAGATGGTAGACAGCATGTATGGCGTTGTGTGGGCGAGCGGTTTGCTAATGTTAACGTTGTGAACAAAGTGTCCCATGGTGGCGGTGGGGTTATGGTATGGACAGTCATAAGCTACAGACAACGAACACAGTTGCATTTTATCGATGGCAATTTGAATGTACAGAGGTACCGTGACAAGATTCTGAGGCCCATTAACGTGTCATTCATCTGCCGCCATCATCTCATGTTTCAGCATGATAATGCACGGCCCCATGTCGCAAGGATCTGTACACAATTCCTGGAAGCTGAAAATGTCCCAGTTCTTCCATGGCCTGCATAATCACCAGACATGTCACCCATTGAGCATGTTTGGGATGCTCTGGATCAACGTGTACGACAGCGTGTTCCAGTTCCTGCCAATATCCAGCAACTACGCACAGCCATTGAAGTGTAGTGGGACAACATTCCACAGGCCACAATCAACAGCGTGATCAACTCTATACGAAGGAGATGTGTCGCGCTGTGTGAGGCAAATGGTGCTCACACCAGATACTGACTGGATTTTTGATCCACGCCCCTACCTGTATGAAGGTCTATTATATAAATACTTTGATTTGATATGATTTACACTTCCATTAGTCCGCATACTAGCCTCTATTGCCATATGCTCATAGAAGCAATGAAAATTATATGAAATGGTGAAAAGATGAAGTAAGCAATACTGATTCAGGAATATGGTTTGTTTGTTCTATTAGTGTGTTTACACTTACACCTCTGACCTGAACTGGCCTAGTTGATCAGGTTATACACATAATCAGAGTTAAACACATAATACATAAGGTTGTTCATTTTATTTTGAATGGCACAAACACAACCTAATAAATTACTCTGCTGTTAACTGTTCAGCACACTGATTCTATTGATACACAGATACAATACCAGGACGATTTAAGAATTTTACTGTTTCTGACTGGGACAAAAAATGAAGGCTGAAAACTAGGACAATCCCAGTTTTCCCAGGATGTCTGGTAACCCTGTTCACATCACGGCACTTATGATGATACACTTTGAAAAGTAAAGCCTGTACATTTAAATTGATTAAACTTCCACAAGCTTGCAGCTTTATTTTTCAAATTTGTGTAATTGTTAGTGTTGTGATGCATATAAATTAAACTAGTGGTAAGTGCAGGTCACATGTTACTCTTAAACAAAGGACTGTATTTGCCCCTTGGAAACCTTTAATTTTCTTAGCAACTTTACTGTAATGATTTGTTTAATTCTAGATAGAGGTTCCCACATATTCATGCATATCAAAATACGCCCACAGGTTACGTTTGTAGATATGTGTGGAAAGTAATAAGCTGTCTCAGAGTCAGCTTAAAGTGGCTTGTGTAAAGGGGGTATATATGAAGTCATGTACAGTGTTGTTTCTGTTACATAGAAGTAAGCACAAAATGTGAAAGTTGTCAGTGATCTTTACTTCTTATCATACATTCTCTAAAAGGTTAACTTGACAAATTAGAGAGAAACTCTGTGGAAGTTTGCTACTACAGCCCTGTGACGCTAGTTTTGTTTGGGTGAGAGTAGATGGAGAACTTATTACAACTTATTAAAAGCCTTTCCAGATTGCATAAAATGAATACTGTATACTGCAAGCATAGTACATATAACCATTAAGTCTTTATATTAAATTCAAATCCAGTAATTGACACACATCTGGCAACAAGAAATCCTGTATTTAACTAACAATCCTTAAAAATAGCCAATTTCTTGTAGTTTAATGACTATTTAGTTGAATGAATTAAGGCCATTAACAGTCAGGAATTGGCTATTTAAGTTTTAGTACTCTTAAACAAACTAATTAATGACAGCACCTGGCAGTGTTCAGAACAATTTTTCCTGTCACATAGCACTGATAATGCTGTTGATTGACATTTAATCATTAAATAAATCACCACCTGACCACATTCCATATTTCTCTCATTCATTCTCAATCAACCAATTAATCAATCACCCAACACCATGCGGCTATATAAACGGTGGCCATCTTCTTTACAGGCTGTCCCTTCACCAAGATGGCCATCAGCCACCAACACCTCTCTCTCTCTCTCTCTCTCTCTCTCACACACACACACACACACACACGCACACATATGTGCTCTCCCAAGTGTTGAGTCTCTGCTCTGTCACAATGTATAATTATCTCAATGCAACCCAAATGTGGCAGGTAGGGATTTAATTGTATCATAGGTTGTCTGGTGGATAATTTTAATTCATTTATTTTTTATATTTCCTGTCAAATTTCCTCCTAGGAATTTTACTTTAAGATTCATGCCTATTCCCATCAATGACGCTTCCCAGGCACTGAAAGCCAATCCGGAAAAAACTGAAGATGCATTACAGAAGGTGAGACCCTCTATACTATAGCTATCTGAGGAGATCTGTGGCAGGACCAGTACAAGCTAACTCTTCTTATCAGAGTTGGGTTTTTTGGTCACATTTTCATTTTTGTCTACAGTGTATCTTGTGCACTGTTGTTCCATATACATTACTTTGAATGTAGGTCACTGTGAGTTACATTTTCATAATACAGGTAATTGGTTGAATTATAGAGGCTATTACTTTAGAACCACTTGTCTGGTTTTGAAATGCTAGTCATAATAGTGACACTTGCCTTTTTAAATTAAAAAGCTTAATAAATGCTTTTACAACATGGAAATCATTTTTTGGTATTCTGTTTCAATTTTTTTTAAGGATCTTTTGAAGCCTTATTTTATTGCTGGTTACTGTTATTTGAAACTCTTTTTCTTTCAGATTGAGAACTATCTTCTCCGCAATCATGAGACTAGGAAGTACTTGCAGGAGCAGGCTTACAGGTTACAGCAGGGCATCGTCACCACGACTACACAGCAAGTGAGCGTTTCCCAAGCAACTTCTATTCACATAATAGCGGTTTAGCAAGGTGTCCTTGCAAAATGCGAGACGTCATAAATTCACACATCTTTATAGTGCATACATTAATACATTGAGCACACAGTGGTTTTGATAGTCACAGTCCGGCAATGAAATGAAACTCAGAACGTTACGTTTTAGGGATCGACATTCTAAGGCCACCAGCATGGGTGTCTTGTAAATTTATTGCATAAAATGGGCACTATTTGTCCTGGAAAAGGGTAAGTAACTATTTTTTTTTGTAAAGCAGTTTGAAAAGCTAAAAATATAACTGTTTGTTTACATGTTTTATACATAATTAAGTAAAGTTGACATTTGAAATCACTGTTTCCCTAAGTACAATAATCGAGCTCTGCACCTTTATTTTTTATTCCTGTCTGCATCTCTTCAACACTAGTTGAACTTCTCCCATAGTCTCCCAGACAGTCAGTGAGGCATAATTCATAATTATCAAGTTGAACTAAACTATTCGCTGCATTAAAATACACGCGGATGTCTGCAATTACTGTAATTTATTTAACTTTATATACCATATTCTTGAAAATATGAACCTAGGTATTTTTTTTGTTGTTGTTATTTTTCATCAACCCGTCCCAATCCCTTCGTCGTTAAGATTCAATGCCCGTTAAGATTCAATGCCGCCAATCTCTTGCTTCTCTCTCTCTCTCTCTCTCTCTCTCTCTCTCTCTCTCTCTCTCTCTCTCTCTCTCTCTATCTATATATATATATATATATATATATATATATATATATATATATATATATATATATATATATATATATATATATATATGACACACATACAGTGGCTCTCAAAAGTATTCACTCCCCTTGAACTTTTCCACATTTTATTGTGTTACAACATGGAATCAAAATGGATTTAATTAGAAGTTTTTGCCACTGATCAACACAAAAAAAGTCCATAATGCCAAAGTGAAAAATACAAATTGTACTAAATTCTACAAATTGTTCTAAATTAATTATACATATAAAACAGAAAATAATTGATTGCATAAGTATTCACCCCTTTGCTATGACACACCTAGATAAGCTCTGGTGCAACCAATTGTCTTTAGAAGTCACATAATTAGTTGAATGGAGTCCACCTGTGTGCAATTAAGGTGATTCACATGATTTCTGGTTAAATACACTTGTCTCTGGGAGGTCCCACAGTTGGTTAGTACATTTCCTAACAAAAACTACATCATGAAGACAAAGGAACATTCAATGCAAATCCGGAATAAGGTTCTTCAAAAGCACCAATCAGCAGTAGAATATAAGAACATTTCCAAGGAAATGGAGAGAATATGGCACAACTGTGAATCTGTCTAGAACAGGCCGTCTTCAGCAACTGAGTATCCGGGCGAGAAGGGCACTAGTTAGGGAGGCCACCAAGAGACCTATTGCAACTCTAAATGAGTTACAGTCATCCATGGCTGAGCTGGGAGACGCTGTGCATACGGCAGCAATAGGCCGGGTGCTTCACAAAACTGGCCTTTATGGGATAGTGGCAAAAAGAAAACCATTGTTGAAAAAAATTAAATCTCGGCTAGAGTTTGCCAGAAGGCATGTGGGAGACTCTGAGACCAAGTGGAAGAAGATTATATGGTCTGAGAGCTTTTTGGCCTCAACGCTAAGCACTATGTTTGGCGCAAGCCTAACACCACACTTCATCCCGAGAACACCATCCCTACCGTGAAGCATGGTGGTGGCAGCATCATGCTATGGGGATGCTTCTCTGTGTCAGGGCCTGGAAAGCTTGTGAAGATAGAAGACAAAATAGATGCAGCAAAGTACAGAGAAATTCTGGAGGAAAACCTACTGAAGTCTGCAAGAGACCTGGGACTGATGAGAAGATTTATCTTTCAGCAGGACAATGACCTCAAACATACCGCCAAAGCCACACTGGAGTGGCTTAAAAACAAAAAAAAAGGTCAATGTCCTGGAGTGGCCTAGTCAAAGCCCAGACCTCAATCCAATTGAGAATATGTGGAAAGAGTTGAAAATTGCTGTTCACCAAAGGTCCCCATCCAACTTGACGAAGCTTGAGCAATTTTGCAAAGAAGAATGGGCAAAAATTGCAGTGTCCAGATGTGCAAAGCTGGTAGAGACTTATCCAAATAGTCTCATGGCTGTAATTGCTGCCAAAGGTGCGTCTTCCAAATATTGACTGAAAGGGGTGAATACTTATGCAAAAATTTAAGTATTAATAACGTAATGTACCTAAACTGCGGTAAACCGAAAAACCGGTATACCGACCCATTCCTAGCTGGTACATCAAGAGTTATTTCCGGAATGCCAACCCCCTGAGTATCTCAACTTTATTTGTCTTTACTGTAATGCAGAGTCTCCTCCTAGTCTCGACTCACACATATACACACACGTGAGTTTTGCCGTAAAAATTAATGAAAGGTATCAGTACTTGTATTACTTAGTTTAACTTTAGTACTAATGAATATAAAAGAAAAAAAAAAACTTGGACAATACAAAAATAACACTTGCTGCCACTGGTTTAATACCTGTCCAATATTTAATTAATAAACTTTGTACTAAACCAAACAACAGCTAGTTCCCTCTGTCATGTCCTACTAAATCTACACTATAAAAACACTAATAGCAAAAACAAAATGTAGTAATCCTTTTCCCAAATAGGAGGATTGTAATACAGTGCACTCCGTTTACAAGAATTAATCACATATAGTGATGAAAACCACTGGGTCAAAATCATTGCTAAAATAATCTGTTTGTAAGAATCAAGCAATCCGCTTATAAAAATAATTTTGGGGCAAACTGACTGCATGACTACATGTACCCTATTGGAAGACACACCTGGGCCAAAGATTTATTCAGTGATGATAAAGATAAACCCCTTTGTCCAGTATTTAGTTTACAACTCTTTTTAAAAGCATTTTTTGTTAGTGGGGGAGTTTGTGACAAGAAAACAAGCAGACACAGCAAATGGCTTAGGATCCCCTCCCCCTTCTCTGTATATTCCATTTCTGTTAATTTCATAAACAATGATATTGGGGCTCCTGAGTGGCCAATTGCAGGTTCGAATCCAGGCTGTGTCATTGCCGACTGTGACCGTGAGTTCCCAGGGGGCGCCGCACAATTGGCTGAACATTGCCCGGGTAGGTAGGGCGACAGGGCGATCCACGGTTCATTGTGGACTAACGACTCCTTTGACTGATAGGGCACCTGCAGGTCTGCTGTGGAGCCATTCGGATCTGTGTTGTCGTCTGGCACTATAGATCTGGTGGCTTTGCTGTGGATCTACAGTGCAAAAAAAGGCAGGGACAATTTTCAGAGGACGCTTGTGTCAGTCACCATTCCCTGAGTCGTCGGGGGGCTGCAGCGGTGAACCGGGATTAATAAAATACAATTGTCAGTTCTAAATTGGGGAGAAAACTGAGGTAAAATCGCGGGCAACGACTACATTTTTTTTTTTTAATATAATAACAGAATGATATTATGGCCCGAACTGACACTACACAATACAACTGTTGTTTAATTTGAATTTTTTCACATTATGTGTGATTATGCACACATGCAGTGTGGATCGTGCAGTGATGCAGGAAACACTGAATTGTTTGTAATCAGGCAGTGAGTGTGCCACTGCATTGTGCAGGTATGTTTTTTTTGTTTTCATTAAGTGAAAATTGTTTAAATAAAGTGAATGCACATTCATTGAATACATACTGAGTACAGCAGTGTTATTGTGTGATATGCATGTAGAGGGAGGGAGATTGCGGAGCTTTGCATCTCCACTTAGTGAAACACGTGAGATTTACATCACAATTGAAGATAAGCAACCCACAGATGCTTAAATGCAGTGGTAGTCCTGACAGTAAAATACTGTACTGTAATGCCATTTTAATTCAAAGGCCATTACACGTAACACTGCACGTCAGTTAAACTAGGCACCCTCACGAGACGATCACTTCTGAAATATACTGTAGTAAAGTAGGATTCTGCAGCCTAGAGTATATATAATTGTGATCATATAACAAGCTGAATACCCACGAGGACTTGTTTTGATGTAATGTCCTCAGTAATTGAGTTCCATTGACATTTGTATACTGTATTTAAACTGCTAATACGCAGAGGCGCTTTTTCTAATTGTAATGTGATGTGGCCGAGGGCAGTGTAAATGATCAGACTGGAGTCTTGATGTACAGTTTAAAACCGGTGTTGGTTTTATTTTTCTTACAGTGCGGTGGGAAAGCAACCGCTAATAAAAACAAACAAAATAAACCTAGCTCTCAGTTAGACATGGAGCACTAACTAAACAATACTTCCTGTGGTCATCTGACCATTGTCCTTGATTCGTTAAGGAAACAACTATGGGTTTTCCTGAGGTATGCATACATGCAGGAACTCATGACATGTAGTGGTCACACTGCAGGGAGCAGAGCTTTCCTTCTCAAGCTAACACACTGATTCTGCAGCACTTCACCACAGCAATCATATCGGTCCGCTCGTAAGAATCAAATCATCGGGATGGATGTGATTCTTCTAAACAGAGTACACTGTGTAAGTGTGAATATGTTCACAAACTGCTGTACCACAATGCAATCTGGCATTTACTGTTTCAATTTTTTTTTTCTTTTTTTTTTTTTTTTTTTTTTTTTTAAGGATCCTTTTTATTGAAAACATCTCTAAAATAAACTCCTTTAACTTTTTTCCAGTTGCATTGCCTGTTGTTTATAGGGAGTGTTTGGCTGGAAATACTGAGGACTGCTCCAGTAAAACCATACACTCTTCATGTAATGCTCCCCTGCAAAACCACTAAGCATAGCAGGAGTTTGCCTGGAGCATTGTGAATGGAGGGGCGTGTAGTTTCATAACTCAGACCTATATGCACATGTACAGCATGTGCAGTAGAAAATTAAGCTCAAATTGCCTCATTAATTGTGGGGACCAAATACACCTGAGTAAATGTGCCTTTTTTGAGTATTTATTACTGAATGTTAGTGCAAGAGAAATTATGTACATTATAGTAAAATAAAGAAAATTACATTCACAAAGTGTCTTTCACATGTGCAAATCATAAAACAATGGCAAGCTAGTCTGTGTTTAAACCAAGCCCCCACCCCGTGTTTTATTTGTATTTATTGTTTTGCCTCGTTCTTGTTGATAGGTTACTAAAACCGTACAGGTAAAACATGACACTTTTTTTCCTGTTATGCTGCTCTTAGATGGTCAACAGGATGTGTGTCAAAGTTCAAGACCACCTTAACTCTTTGAGAAACTCGGAAACTGATTCTGTGATGGAAGATGTTAAAATGGCGGAAAACTACATGAGGGATGCTAAAAACTCAAAAACGGTTATTAATAATCCATTATTATTATTATTATTATTATTATTATTATTATTATTATTATTATTATTATTATTATTATTATTATTATTATTATTATTATTATTATTATTATTATTATTATTATTATTATTATTATTATTAGTAGTAGTAGTAGTAGTAGTAGTAGTAAAAAATAGCCCAACTTGCAACATTTTTATAACCAGTGTTATAAAAAGTGAAGTGTTTGCTTCTGTGTTAAAGGAAAGATAACTACAGATTTAAAATATGATTTCTTATTAAATAACATGTTTTCAGTAAACCACAAGGGGACTTTAAGCCATGACAGAGCTTTTGAAACAGTTGACTTTGGACCTGTTGATAGATTTTTTTTTTAATTATAGGTTGCCTCTTCTTTAGACAAAAATCAAAGGAACTTGACATAATAATTTAATTTAAAGAGGAAAAATCAAAGGAACTTGACATAATAATTTAATTTAAAGAGGAATGGTAACAGTGCTGTTTCTCATTTGTTTGTTGAGGTGTCAGTTCTACAAGTCTAACTGATTCCCTTTTCCATGCAGATGTTCCCAAACCTGTACCACCTGGGTGGGGCTTCCTGGACAGGTGTGGATGGCTCTGCCTCCAATCCCATTCATGAGAAACTGGAGTCCATGGCTGGGGAGGTCACATTGGTTGTAGATGAACAATTAAAGGTAAATACACAAGGCATGACAATGACTGTTTTCAAATAAATAATTTCAGTTGGGAGTAGAAATGTAGTTTCAGTGTACTAACATAATATATCCATAGAAAATGTATCTTCCTTGATTATGTTTTTTATACACATTTCCATTAAATATGGACTATAACTCATTATACATGGCTGTAACACTTATCAGTATGTGTTACCTATATTTTCTTCACTTATTTAAATATAGCCCTATGAAATCTGCTATTGTATCATCTGTGTAAAGAGAGACATACATAGTATCATGGTGCTTTATGGCAATTTTATATTTATTTATTTATTTATTTATTTATTTATTTAATTTTTTGTCATGTACTGCATCAGAAGGCACTCAAACTGCAGATTTCCATCTCTAAATTGTTTGAGAAAATATGGATAATATACACCTGACTTTTGCAATAATTGTGATTTTCATATGACAGTGCAAAGGTTGTTTGGGCACGATTTGTGGAGCTCAAAGTCGGTGCAAACTTTTTTTGCACTGGAATGTGATTTTGGAGCCATGTTTTGCGTCGTCTTTTAGGGCTAGCACCAGTGGTCACCATATCTTTTTAAGGCGTGTCATTAACATTTTGTTGTGAAGTGATTTTGATGAGGCGCTGGATGCTGCGTTTGCATTTTGAAAGCGACATCTCAGGCAGGCTTATTCGGAGCGCAATCATCTGCACCTGGGGGAGAGGGAAGTGAAACGTAGAGAAACAAGAGGAGAGGAATGTAAAGACAAACGTAAGTATATATACATATCTATATTTCTGTTTTATAAATCGAATATTTATTTATTTTGTGTTTATTTGTTTTTAGAGAGAATGGAATATGTATCAGCATTGCAACACTCAGTACTGTGTGTTTCTTCTGGTCTGACATTCCCACTACAGCCGTCTTTGTCACACGTGGTCTCATTGTGGGATTACTAGCGCCTGCTAGACGCAGACCAGAGCAGGAACCACAGTTTTTTGTGAAAAAAATAAAAATAAAAAAATAAATAAAATGGGATGGAAGGAGGATAAAGAAGTGAAGGACAGAGATGAGGAGTGTCACCTAATGGCCAGACATCCACAGCGATATAAGAAGCCATCGCCGGGGTGCCTCCTCTGCGACCAGGACCATCTGTTCGCCAACTGTCCCTTCCACCACTATGAGGAGGAGGAGGAGGAACCGGCCCAAGAGAGGAAGGTGGGGAGAAGGGGGAGAAGAAAGCTGCAACAGCAAGAGGAGGTCGGGGACGACGGCTTGAAGGCTTTTTTCCAGTGCCTCGAGGCGGAGTTGTGCCTTGGCTGTGGGGTATATGGGCACACGTTGGCGCTATGCCCCAGCAATATGCAGAGGGGGAACTAGTGCCCCAGTGGGAGGAGCCCGTGTGTCCAGCGCCCAGACCGGGACCGTGATTGTCCAGCGCCCAGACGGGGGGACCGCGGGAATCCAAAGCCCGACGGACAGCTGCTTCCACCTCCACAAGCAGAGGAAAAATGCTTGCTGTTTCCACCACCACCAGCAGGGGAAGAATGCCTGCTGGTTTCACCCAGAGAGCGGGAGGGAGAGCCGCACCAGTCCCCTGCAAGTGAGGGAGAGCTGCACCAGTCCCCTGCAAGTGAGGGAGAGCCGCACCAGTCCCCTGTAAGTGAGGGATAGCAGCACCAGTCCCCTGAAACAAGGGTAGACTACACGCCGCTTCCACCTCCATCGCCAGAAGACTACACGCCGCTCCCACCTCTGTCGCCAGGAGGCTACATGCTACCCCTGCCTCCGCCACCGCCAGGGGCGGAGCAACAGGAGCTGCCTCTGCCTCCGCCACCTCCACTGCCAGGAGCAGAGCAGCAGGAGCTGCCTCTGACTCCGCCACCTCCATCGGCAGGAGCAGAGCAGCAGGAGCTGCCTCGGCCTCTGTCACCTTCACTGGCAGGAGCAGAGCAGCAGGAGCTGCCTCTGCCTCCGCCACCTCCACCGGCAGGAGCAGAGCAGCAGGAGCTGTCTCTGCCTCTGCCACCTCCACCAGCAGAGGGTGAATGCCTGCTGGGTCCCTGTCCACCAGCAGAGGGTGAATGCCTGCTGGTATCACTTCCCCCACCAGCAGAGGATGAATGCCTGCTGGTATCACTTCCCCCGCGCCAGCAGAAGATGAATGCCTGCTGGTATCACTTCCCCCACCATCACGAAGAGAGGAGCTGGAGCTGCCTCTGCCTCCATCACCATCAGAGGGAGAGGAGCAGGAGCTGCCTCTCCCTGCACCAGAATGACCAGGAATAGATGCAGGCGGTCCTCAGCAGCCCTTGCCTAGGCTGCTGAGGGAAGCACGGGGAAGAACTGCCAACACCCGCACCCCAGCTTGTCTTGACTCTCTGCCTTGCTTTACCCAAGGATGCCTGTCTCTCTTTGCCCAAGGATGCCTGCCTTGCTTCACCCAAGGATGCCTGCCTGGCATCACCTGGGGTTGCCTGTTGCTCCGCATCGCCTGGGGTTGCCTGTTGCTCCACATTACCTGGGGTTGCCTGTTGCTCCGCATCACCTGGGGTTGCCAGCCGCTCCGCATCGCCTGGGGTTGCTGACAGCCGCACCATTGACAGCATTTCTGCTGCCAGTGGTACAGTGGGAGGAGAGATTCACCCCACTGTCAGCACGTCTGCTGACAGCATGGCCAGTAGCAGCCTGGCTACTGGCAACATTGCCACCCATCAACCCGTTAAAGTCCCTGTTCTTGGCCCAGGACTTTGAGCGAGACTTTGGGGATTTTAAGAGGTGAGGTGGCCATTGAAGCCATGTGTGCATTTCACAAGGTGGGGGGGGGGGGGGGGGGGGGGGGGGGGGGGGGGGGGGGGGGGGGGGGGGGGGGGGGCAAAGTGCCTGCCCCTGTGTGTATTTTCTGTTATATGTTGTGTGTTAATGTTGGTATATAGTCATTGGTACACGGGATATAAACGGTCCTGTTCAACATGAGTGTTTAAAATGTATATTTGTATTTTGTCACAAGGATTGCACAGCACTTAACGTGCAAGTAAAACATAATAGGTGAGCAAGGGGAACTGCACTTTATTAATTCACGTGCAGTTGTACTGCGACTCCTATTGAATGATTGATTCGCAATCGAGTCTCAGTACAGCTGCATAAAAGCTGCATGTTTTCAACCACTCGGGTTTGTGTGTTCGGCAATTGGAGAACAGGATTGGAGACAGAGGTAGTTGTAATAGTATCAATTAAAATAGAAGCTCACCATGTTTTGTTTAGTGTTAGTCCGTTTTGTTTGTCTCTTTGTTTTGGCTGCCAGTGCCGTATTCTGTTTTTGTCCTGTTTTATTTTATAATAATAAACTGTGCAGCAGCGCGTCCATTTATCATTTCCTCTCTCAGTACTGTGTGTTTCTACTGGTCTGACGTCCCCACTACAGCCGTCTTTGTCACACACCCACCACAAGCACTACTATGCGACCCAGGACTGGTGACCATGTTAGTGTTATTGTGGGGGGGATATTGTGTTTATTATTTGGGATTGTAACCTGTTGTTATTTAAGCCGGGGTCTTATTATTTGGTCACCAGACCTGGATATAAATTTAAAAAAAAACCTTTCCAACTGGATTCCAACTCTCCTTGTTTGTTTCATAATGCACTGCACCCCTCCTGCACCTGTACCCACTTAACCATTTTGCCACAGTGCACAACAATTCATCCCTGACAATAATAATAATATTAATGTGAACTTACAGTGGCTCTCAAAAGTATCCCCCCCCCCCCCCCCCCCCCCCCCTTGGACTTTTCCACATTTTATTGTGTTACAACATGGAATCAAAATGTATGTAATTAGGAATTTTTGCCACTGATCAACACAAAAAAGTCCATAATGTCAAAGTGAAAAATAAAATCTACAAATTGTTCTAAATTAATTACAAATACAAAACAGAAAATAATTGATTGCATAAGTATTCACCCCCCTCTACCTTATTTGGTAGAGGCACCTTTGGCAGCAATTACAGCCATGAGTCTATTTGGATAAGTCTCTACCAGCTGGACACTGCAATTTTTGCCCATTCTTCTATGCAAAATTGCTCAAGCTCTGTCAAGTTGGATGGGGACCTTTGGTGAACAGCAATTTTCAACTCTTTCCACATATTCTCAATTGGATTGTGGTCCAGGCTTTGACTTGGCCACTACAGGACATTGAATTATTTTCTGTTTTATATTTGTAATTAATTTAGAACAATTTGTAGATTTTATTTTTCACTTTGACATTATGTACTTTTTTTGTGTTGATCATTGGGAAAAACTCCTAATTAAATCAATTTTGATTCCATGTGTAACCCAATATAATGTGGAAAAGTCCAAGGGGGGGGGGGGTGGAATACTTTTGAGAGCCACTGTACAGTTGTCAAGTACTGCAGAAATTGGTTGTGCCTTCATTTGTTAAGAGCCACTTACACAATTTGCATTCCTTTGTGTTTGGATCATTTCGGCATTTCACAAATAAATATCAAACAGGGTTTTCAGGCCATTTCTTTAGCAGCTGTAATTTAATTTCTTTTCGATGCTTCGCTGCCCACTCTTTCACATACACATGAATATCTTTCAAATCATGTAGATCTTGATTTAAATTTCCTTTAATTTACAGCTTAGTAAAAAATACATATAACATATACCACATTATACAGAATCACATATTCTATTAACATATGGTGTAAGAGATCTGATTCTATGCTTAAAATTGCAAAATGCAACGGTGCAATACACATTCTAACTCCTTCCATGTTTTCAGTGTATATAAATTGATAATTTATATGCTGTTTTGTAATTCTATTACCCCCAAAACACCAGTGCTAAAAATGAACACACAATAGGTATATATTTATTAGTGTTGCTAATTTTTATAGGAAATCTAAATTATGAAACACGTGGCATAGAGAGTTTTAAAAAAGCTTTAATTACAGGACACAGACAAGTGTTAGCTCTCGTTAACAGGCTGACTGAGTTTAGTAAAAATACCCCGAATATTTATTTTTATGCCAAATTATGCTTTGTATTTTTTCATATATGTTGTTTTTAAATTAGATTTTTTTAACGTCCTTTTATTTTTACAATGTAAAAATGTGACCTATATTTTATTTTTGTAGCAATTAGCATGTGAATCACTCAGAAAACATTGATATGTGTTTGTTTGAATTAAAATGTCATCAACATAATAGGCTCTTTGTATTTCTTTTTTGTTGTTTTATGAATGAGTTTGAAATCGCTTTGATGCCCTTGTGTTGGATTTATGTTTTGCCTTTTTTCCCCATAAAACTGCCTTGGTGCCCTTGAATTTTCTCACCCAACGAAGGCAACATTGTCTTGCCATCCATAACCTTAACTTCATGCCCTGTGTTGCCATTGTCTTAAAAAAAAACTAAGGATCTCCAACTCAGCTTTGTTGTTGCTTCTTATTGAGGGAGTCATTATCTGGGAAACACCTTGCTATCACTAAAACAAAGACGTTGTCCTCTTCCTCTTCATTGTCTCCCACAGGCAGATTCAAATACAATACCCAGCTTTTCAGCAGCATGGTGCATACTCTGATGGAATCTCTTTGTTTCTCTATCAAAACTGTGGTAACCACGCATCTTAAAAAAAGGATGGGTGATTGTGGCCAAAATTAATTGATTAACCTCAGTCTTCAGCTCGGTAAAACTGCGAATCGTTTCTGGAATCCAGTTATGATGGCCTGCATGAATGTGGTTGTGTAGTAGCTAATGTTTTTTGTTTGCCACTTTCTTTGTCCCTGTAGACTCAGCTGGAGTCAATGGTGGATGCAGCTGAAGGGCTCTGCCCTCACGTGATGATGAAAACCAACATCCGGCAGGATCTGATTGAGGCTAGCAGTGGGAAAATGTCCATTCCACATACATTCATCAAGAATGTTTTACTGGAGCAATCCGGAATAGACATCCTCAACAAAATCAGGTGCATTGCACGCACACGTGCATATATGCGCACACACATACATAACCCATCAGAGTGCTTTGTGGTAGGAGTTTTTTTTTTTTCTTTTTTTTTCCTCAATCATGATGACTTACATTTGATGAGAATGGTTTGTTTGTTACACTGACAAGTCATCAATATAAGACTAATAACACGTTTTTGTGGTGATAGATCTCATATTACTCTCCAATTTTGATCACCAAAAAGGCAGAAAAAAACTTTCAAGCACATTTGTTTTACCAAGTTCTGTGTACAGTGCAACAGAAATTAGCTGTAAATCATATCAATTTGTGCTTTTCAAGCAGCCGTGCTTTTGCAATTGCTTTTCAAAGAGGGCCTATGTTCAGTATGTGTAATGAATTGATTACTAATGTTACTTCATTCTGCATGCTAGACCTTTAAAAATATAAAGATCTTCAAAGATGTATGATGTATGTGATGTATGTGTTAATGTTAAACATGCTGGGGTGCATTTGCACCCCATGCTGCTGAGGAAGGGTTAACAGTAAATCTGATTTGTCCTGAAATGTTATTTGTCTTGCCATTTTCACCCATCTGGTCCCCCACTGTGACACGTATCTATATTTGTTCAGGTAATAAATAGGTGAAATAGGTCAATATGTTTCACTGTGAAACATTGGTTTCACACCTGTCTTGGGAGTTTGGATTACCATTAGTTTTCTTTCAAGTATAAAGTGTAACCATTACCATATGGGTATTTACCTCCTATTGACCCAAAACCTGAATAAGATATATCAAAGCTGCTCGACGAGTCTGTGACGCTGTCATGGCCCAACCCCAAGCAGGGATCGGCAAGGTGTCCGTGGTAAAAAGTTTGAGGTCTGTGGTAATTTATTTTAAAAAAGTACAATTTACAATCTCTGTTGAAAAAAAACATGCTTTATCTATGTACATATTGCAATTGCGATGCGAATAGGCTAGATTTGGCCTCTGCTTCTCCTCGTAAACTGACAATGACAATATTCTACTGTAACTGTGGTTATTGCAGAGTCTTGATGACACTGAACCGCCTACTGAAGCCTTGTTATACAATCCGATTAAGAGTTAGTTACATTCACGTTGTGCACTGTTTTCTTTTTCCTAACATTGAAAAAAACATGGCGTCAAAATTAAAAAAAAGATTGTTCAACCCAGCTTGTGAAAGAGAATATTTCATTTTTGAAAGACTCACAGATTATTTTATGGAGTGCACAAGATGTGGCCAAGTAATGAAACAACTCAAGTCAACAGTAGCTCGCGACAATGCTGAAAAATGGTGCAAAAAAATATCTAAGACTTCAAACATGTTGAGTGTAGAGAAAGATAAATTCATCAAGGAGGCCAAAGCCAACATAGGAAGCCAGGTAAGGTCAATGACCGACTTTGTTAACCGCAATCTCAAATATGCACAAAATGATCTTTGCCTTGCCTACAGTTTAGCAAAAGCCAAACTGCCATTTACAGCAAGTGTCGTTTTCAAAGAAATGGCTGAAAAAACTGACCCAAACTCTGCTCCTTTTCAAAGACTGCATTGTAATGCAAAAACTGTGTCAAGAAACACTGAGGATTTAGGTGGCTATCTTTACAGTGAAACTGTTCAAGTAGCAGTAGATGCACTGTTCGTAAACTTAATGTGCGATGAGAGCACTGACCACAGTGACAAGAGTCAAATAATAATTTATCATCGTTTTGTGAATGTTGACACAGTTCAAATTCGCTCAAGTTATCAGCTTAATTGAAATAACCGAGCGTTGTAATCTGAGTGAAACCATCGTTGGTCATTGGAAAATGACCTAAACAAATACCCTGTAGAGAAAATTGTAGGATTTACATCAGATGGGGCATCTGTAATGCTAGCCCAACATGAAAGTGTTTCAAGGCAATTGAAAGATCGCTATGGCGATTTATTTGTCCAGCACTGTATGACTCATCGCCAAGTCTTAATGGCTAAAGACACTGAATCAGTCATACCTGACTTTGTGGAAGACACAATCAAAGTGACACTGAAACATTTCATTGGGGCTGCAAGAAAAAAGGAGTTTAGACAGATCTGTGAGCTGAATGAAGAGGAATACTCAAACCTGGTTAACTACAAAAAAATTTGCTGGTTAAGTTTGTCTGCCTGCGCTGAGAGGTTTGAGTTACTGCGGGATTCTCTAGTGCAATACTTTGAGAGAGAGGCATTTGGGAATGGATCACTGAGTTATAGAACAAGTTGCCAAAATATCCATGACATGCTACAATCTCCTAAATTCATTCTATATCAAAGTTTCTTGAATTGGATTTTGCCACTTCTCGCATCAATGAATCTAGCACTGCAGAAAGAGAACTCAGACCAAGATGTTTTCTTCAGTTGTGGTTGCTTGCAATCTCTCCCACAGTATCTTGATGATGTTTTGGTGACAGCTTCAGCATCTCAGTCTTGTGTGAGTACTGACACAGTGGTTTTGCCAGTGGCTTGTACAGGTGGGCATCCCTGTACATTGCTACCCACAGTAACTGCAAACCGTTTGACCTGTACCGAACCAGGACCGAGGTTACCGCACTGGTGCCGACTCTGTACCATGCCCGCAACTTCCCTGGTATCATACCTACCCGGTGCTAAAGTTACTGAACCTGTGCCATACCGAATCAGTGCTAAAGTCACCGAACCGGACTGGACCGGTATTAACCTGGTTTCTACCTGCTCCTACACAGCCCGCTACTCACTGGTGCTCACACCACTGGTTGGGTACCAAACCTTGTCTTGGGTCTTGACCTGACCGGTTGCTGTCTATAAGCAGATTGAGGCAGCATCTGTATACTGTACACTGCATTGCTTGTTCTTGCATCATGCCTTGGTTTTATCCCTGCGACACATGCAAGGCCAGTCTGCCTTTTGAGGAGAACCACGACAGATGCTCTTCCTGCCTGGGGCCAGAGCATGCCAAGGAGGTTTTGTGCACAATTCTCTAAGTGCACACTTGAGAAATGTCTCTCATGCTGTTCTACAGAGCATCCCTTACTCCTCCACAGCGCTCTTCACCCATCACCCTCTGTTAGAGAGGTGGCTGAGTCCTCACCCCATGGCTCTGTGCTAAGGGAGACAGAATGACACTTCTGGGAAAGTAGCCCTCTCAGGACCTGTCTTCACCTGTCTTTCTCATCTTCCTCTGCTTCTCCTGCTCACCCAAAGAAGATGAAGAGTCGCCATTCCAAGTGATCGGCAGACTCAGAGCAGATAGAGAAGCTGTGAGCAGCTGTTTCCCACGAAGGAACATTCGACACGTGAACGTTCGGCACCGCCTGTCCCCTTGGGGTCCCTGGTAGCTACAAATGCAGATTGGCAGCAGGGTGACATGCTGTCCATCATCACCTCTGAGAAGGTGGGTGAACAGGAGCTGACGTTCTTGTCCATAGGATGTGGAGTCAGACAGCACATCCCCTGCGGTTAAGCTCTCCCTGTCGGCAGAGCTTCTACTGCTGATCAAGAGGGCCCTGCAGTCTTGCCAGTGCTCTGACTTACAGAAGGCGAAACAAGGCAGTCTGTCTTTGATGATGAGCGTACAACCTCTCCCGTGTCCTCCCCTGTGCACCCGGATTTTCTTTTTGAAATCCAGTCATCTTGGGATCATCCAGCTCCAGCTGTTTCCAAGTCAATGGAAACCCTATAGGGGGTTGTGACAGAAATAAAATTAGTTCTGGTTGTAACTCTCCCTCTTGACCTGTGAGGGTGCTAAATAGCGAAAGGAGAAGTCTCCGGACAGGCTGGCTTGACAGTTCGTTTCCAAGGTCGGGAAGTTGGTCAGCCTGGAAGGAAGCGAGACTCTGTTGCAGGAACGAATTGATCTAGAAGGTAAACAAGGTAGCAGCTGCAAGCAATAGACGCAGCTGTAATAGTTTACCAAGGGGTCTTGAGGGAGAGCATAAAAGGGGCCAGAGAAATGCTAATCTTTTCCTTCACTTGGTTTAAAATACGAGGAACAGGAAGGACCTGGAGATTGTTCCTTGAAATAAGAAAAGAGTTTGTGAATGTTTTGATTGTTTGTGTGTTTAGTAACTGTCTATGTCTTTTTGTAATCACAAGACAGCTAAGAACGAATCCGGAGCTGTTGCCTTGGGCCAGCACTAAACCGGGTCATCACTGCACTTTTCACTCACTGTCTTTTAATAAATTAACACCCACCATGAGCACTACAGCATGCAACCGGACTGGTGACCATGTCTTGTATTATTGTGGGGTGGATAAATACCGTGTTATTATTTTGGTTGTGCAGAACCATTTGTGTAAATACACTCTGTGCTTTACAATTAGGTTTGTATTGCAGGAGGTTTATTGTTTTGATCACCAGACCAGGAATTACAAAATAAAGTCTTGATTAGTCTAACTGGATTACAGTTACCTGCCTGTGATTATTCCTATACTGCATCACCCATCACCTTTCCACAAAGGTGCATAATGCAGAGAAGTTGGACCTGGCCCATTTTCCACCAGTGGGGGCCTCAATTGTCGCTTTGGTACAGGTGCCTAATTTAGCTCTCAAGCCCTGCTGGATCTCGGAGGTGGTCCTCAAGCATGCCTATTCAGTCAGTGTGTTCACCGCAATGGCTGGGCAGCTACAATAGTATTCTGTTAGCCTATCAGTCCTATTTGCTGAGGTCCCTTTCCAGCAGTCACAGGCCTTCACCACAACAGCTAGATGAACTGTGCCTGGTTAATAAGAACCTGCTCTGTGTGTCAAAACTCAACAGGCAGGCTGTATCAGGAACCTGGCTGCACTGGTAGCTGTATATAGGCAGCTTTGCTTTTCCTGTGCCTGAAGGGGACAAAGCACTGCTGTTGGATTCACCTATTACACCAGGGCATTCCACTTTGGTCCAGTCTGAGTTGAATGAGGTTTGAAATGTTGACAATGCAACAGTTGTTGCAGTCAGTCAGGCCAGGCAACTGATTTATCATGGTGGACCTCAAAGACATCTATTTCAACATCCCCATAAAACCAGCACACTGGAAGTATTTGTGGTTTGCTTTTGAAGGAACAGTGTATGAGTTGCATGTCTTGACATTTGGCCTCACCCTAGCTCCCCATGCCTTCTCTGTGCATGGAACTATCCTGGATCCTTTGAGATTCACAGGCATCAGAGTGCTCAGTTATCTAAAGTACTGGCTCCTTTCCAGAGACTTCTGGGTTTGATGGTGGCAGCTTACCAGATCTGTCCATTGGGTCTCCTGCACATATGCCCTCTGCAGGTCTGGTGCAGTGGGAGGGTTTTCCAGTCACTGTCTAAAGGTGCTGTCTTGATGGAAACAGCCTGACCATGTACCCAAATTTTCTCATGTCAGATTTGGCTCGGTCTCCCCCTGAGCTCACTTCTTGGCGGGGCAATTTTTGAAAGGGGCTCAGCGGCTTTGGCCACCTATGAAGAACATTGTTCCACCCAGGAAGATAAACATGATGTTTAATGCACTCATGAAGCCTCCATTTAAGCCCATGCATTCAGCTGAGCTGAGATATTTATAGCTCAAGGCGGCTTTCTTGCTTGCTATCACCTCCACAAAGCTGATGAGTGAGATGCAGGGATTCCCCATTGCAAAAGCCTGCTTAATTTTTTTTACAGAGGCCAGGACAAAGGTTACACTCTGCACCAATCTCGGAATTCCATGTCAACGAGTCTGGAATTGGAGGCTTCCATCCACCTCCTTTCCAGTCTGACAGCTCCATAAATTCTGCCCATTTCGGGCCCTGGTGTACTTTGTTGACAGGATGAAGGCCGTCCAAACAATTTTTTGTCTGCTGTAGCACGAAGTCCCATGATCAAGCCCTGTCTAAGGAGAGGTTGTCCGAATGGATAGCAGCCACGGTCAGGAATGCCTATGAGCTAGCCAGCTTGCCACCTCCAGAAAAGCTCACTGCCCATTCTACCAGGGGTATGGCAACTTTGTGGGCTTTATTCCAGGGTGCATCTGGCAAATACATTTGCAGTGCAGCAATGTGGGCTACTACTCATACCTTCACTAGGTTCTTAGGACTGAATGTCATATGTCCTCAAAACCCCTGAGTGTTAAGGGTGGCTTCTCAGTCGACAGGCATATTTTAATGTTTTAGTCCTAGCTACTTGTTATAGGGGTTCCGTATGGTAACGTGCAAGGCAGCCTCTTGAATTAGCCTTGTAGCATTCCAGTTGTTCTGCAATATTGCCTTGCGACGGCTTTGGTACACTTAGCCATTAGGTAATGGTTACATTTAGTACTTGAAAGGGAACGTTAGGTTATTATCATAACCCTGGTTCCCTGAAGTAGAAATGTAACCATTATCCTTCAAGATCGCTATGTCCATGATTGCAGCAGGCTTTAAAGAAAAATGATGTTGAGTTCTGTGACTGCAGTGCTTTTATGTCCTCACAGGCTCGTTGAGCAGCTTTGATATATCTTATTCAGGTTTTGGGTCTTTAGGAGGTAAATACCCATATGATAATAGTTCATTTCTATTTCAAGGAACTAGGTTTATGAAAATAACCTAACGTTCTGTGATATCTCCTGATGTCACAAAAGAAAATTGCAGTAGTAGTTGCCTACATTTTAATACACTCCAGTAAGTTCTTGCATTGTGATGACCCAGGTGAGAATTCTGTAAATTAAAGTTTTCCACTCTTATTACATTTTCACACAGTGAATTGAAGCTGAATGTGGCCTCATTCCTTTCAGACCGAATTGTAGACGAGATCTTAGAATCACTTTCCAGCTCTCAGCACAAACTGGTGAGTTTTCTGCAACAGCCATGTATGTCTTTCCGCATTTATACGTTTTGCATATATTTTTTAACAGAAAGCTGGTTTTGCTTGTTTGCAGACATCATATTTGTACAGTAAACAAACAAATAATCTACTAATTATTATTATTATTATTATTATTATTATTATTATTATTATTATTATTATTATTATAGCTGATAGTGTAAGGATTGTTGTCCACATTGCCACACAGGTAACACAGCAAGCTGACTTGTTGAAAAGACCTTAAACGTTAAAAGACTTTAAACTTGTAAAAAGTTGTCAGGATGTCAACAGTGAAAATTAAAATTACATTTAAACAGTTGTAGCAATACTTGTATACAGTTGTATATAATACTATATGCAATATTTTACCGAACCCTGCTACTTACTCTTTAAGCACAGTACAGGAAATTCTAAATTAAGTTGAGATAGACATTGGACAGAGAAAAGGAGACACTTCTTTACACAGAGAGTAGTGAGTGTATGGAATGGGTTACCTAGTCATTGTTGAGGCTTAATCACATGGATCCTTTAAGACCCAACTTGACAAAGTTTTGCGATCAATCAGCTACTCTGAATAGGATGAGCTGAGATGGTCCAAATAGCCTCCTCTCATTTGTAAATGTTCATATGTTTTTGTGTTGTTCTGAAAACAAATCAAGCAGTTACTGCATCATTCCTCAAACTAAAAACTGTAATTTGGTCTTACCAGGCAGAGCACTTGACAAGACGAGGTGCTCCTCTTCTTCACCAGGAATCACTTGAAATAGAGGTGATGGAGGATAAAGTGGTGAAGCGCTCCGCCCTGACAGCAGAGGACCTCGCTGAGATTGAGAGGCTGGAGGAGCTGGACACCTGCGTGGTAAGCCACACCAACATTACCCTTATAAACGTTTCCCATTGTAAAAGCATAGCAAAGTGTAATAGTGAAAGCATAGTACAGTATAGGTAAGTATGGTAAAGCATATTAATAAACTTGGCAAACCAGGCTAAAATATGGTAAATGCATAGTATAACCATGGGAAAGCCATAGGAAAAACTAAAAATACTGTGCAAAAATTACAATGCAAACTTACAAAAGGGTACTTCTGCTTGTAGCATCTTGTTTGTTTACTCATTGTTTGTACATACCCTTATGTTATTATAATAATAAATGCTCTGACAGTGTTATTTAATTCACTGTCAAGCATATTTTGTGCTGTGACCTTGAATGGTGTAAAGCTCTGTATCTCACAGCACCCTGTACTATATTTTTAGGATGTTATTATGTATGCTGAATATATTTTAATGAAAGACGCTAGTCAGGAATGCAATTCAACTCAACAGGCTCTTTATTACGCTTCCGTTCTGGAACCGACAACACAAGCAGGTCACCGTGCTACCTAAATACAGTCCTAGCGGACCTGGTTAGAGACAGACATACAAATAATAAACATTTTGATACATTTATTCAGATAGAAAACAACCAATAAACAATACAACTTGCATCCCCTACACGCTCCAGGACCTGGCAGGGACTGTAGGCCTAGTCCAGCTCCACTGCACAAAAGTGCCTACCCCTCATCCAAACGTCATAGTTCCACTTTTGGCAGATGCCAGCAGGAAAGGGATGAGCACTATCCAGGCAGTCCTGCAGCCACCTGGTGTACTCTGGGCCGGTGGTATCTACTTGGTCGAAGCTCCTGTCCAAAAATGACTAAAGCAGGGGTACAGCTGGTGGAGCTCTGCACAGCGGAGCAAGAAGCCAGCAGTACCAGGGGCAGCTGGATATCCGAATCCCATGGTCAGCAGTTACGATGGTGAGCTGGGCAGAGAGAGTGCGGTTAAACCTCTCCACCAGCCCATCGCTCTGGGGATGTAGTAGGGTGGTGTGGATCTTGTGAATGCCCAGCCGCTGACACAACAACAAAAATACCTGTGACTCAAAATTGCGCCCCTGGTCCGCATGCAGCTCTTGTGGCACCCCAAAGCAGCAAAAGAAGCCCTCCAGCAAGGCTTCAGTGATGGTCTCTGCCTCTTGGTGAGGGATAGTGCAAGCTTTTGGCCACTTGGTGAAGTAGTCCATCGCCACCAGGATGTAGCGGTTCCCCCAGTCAGTGCGCGGAAAGGGCACCAGTATGTTGACCCCCACATGCCCCATAGGCCCACCGACAGGTAACTGCTGGGGCTGCTCCTGATCTTCTCCCCTCATTGCTTTATGGCCATCAACTCCTGCTCCCAAACCTCCAATCGGTCCTCCTTGGTGCAGGGATGGAGGGACATTGTGTCTACATTCGTGTGGCATTCCCCAGCTTTGCTGGATCTTGTAATCAAAGGACTGGAGCTGCTCTATGCAGCACACCACCTGGCCCTCGGGTTCTCCTGAAGGACAGCAGTTACTGCAGGGCAGCATGGTCAGTCCGCATGGTGAATGGGAGTCTGCAGAGGTACTGCACACGACACTCCGGCAGTGCACCTACTGTGGGTGGAGGTGGTCTCCTCACCACCTCTGTAGCTGGCCCTCCCTTTTCTTGGGCTTCAGCCCCAGAATTTCACAACAAAGTCCCAGTTGATGAGAAGCAAGGCACCCCTGGACGGTCACATACAGGCATCCCCGGGCGATGGTGACAAAACAAGTATCGTGCTACTCTAAACTAGCTCGAGTAGCAATTGTTATCAATTAGTTTTAGTTTTACTCCTCCTCACGACTCACTTTCCGCCTTTGAGCACAACAACCTAGCTCAGCCACATCTGTGGGTTTTTATACATGTGACCGTCTCCAAATTAGCAACGGTCACATTCTACATGAGTTTAGCATGGATGGGGAATTTTAACCCCATACATGCTGCAAAATAACAATAACAAAACATTGTTTTTACAAATTAAACAATATGTTTTTAAATAATAATACAACACAAATACAAAATAATACATGTACAATGGACGGGGTGTACCCCATCACAAACCCACTCATCTGTTCTTTAAGGAAAATAAGATTCAGCACCCCTTATTCAAGTGCATAGATCACCTTGCAATTATTCTAGCTGTTAGCTGTAATTCACTTTTATAGAAAATTCAAACTAGCCTTTTTTTTGTAAGAAAACTAAATATAACACACACCCTCTTTACATTACACCACTATCAACTTTTCTGCAAATATACATTTATTTAATTCCCCAAGTATAGCTTATGTAACCCTTTCTGTTCTTTAGTGTAATTTGGAATCCAAAGTTTGTTTCGTAGAGTTGAGCATGCGTGACATCGCTGTCCACTTTCAGTATGTTTAACAAAACAAAAATTCTTCCAGTAAAATTCAGAATTCCCGGTAGGTCAATTCAGTCCATTGACTGAGTCTTTAAATCATTACTTGTCCTCTTATTTAATGACGATCCCAGATAGTGAAGTTATTTCTATGTTTATGTCCTTTAAACAGTGTTTCAGTCTTTTTCAAGTTTATTAGTTATTGGGTGGTTTCTAGGTGTTATTCAGAGCTTGCCGTCCAGTTATTAAAAGCTTTCATTTTTTCTCTGACTTAATAGACAAGTACAAACCTCGAGCTGTTGGTTCTAAGATGTTATTCGAGAAAATTTACTGAAACGAACGATGTCACGGATACAGTAGCCTATAGGAAAGTATTACAAAGAGTTTCAAAATATTTATTACCTTATAACCTGGAGTTAAAATGCATTGCAATAGTTTTTTTTTTCATTTGTCTACACATCCTACCCCACAACTTCCAAGTGAAAAAAATATTCTAGAAATTTGTAGAAAATTAATTAAAAATAAAAACTGAAATAGCTTGGTTGGATAAATGTCCACCCCCTGATAATAGCAATCCTGAATTAGCTCAGGTGTAACCAATTGCCTTCAAAATTACACACCAAGTTAAGTGGCCTCCACCTGTGTTAAATTGTAGTGAGTCACATGATTTCAGGATAAATTCAGCAGTTCATGTAGGTTCCCTCTGCTGTCTAGTGCATTTCAAAGCAAAGACTCAACCATTGAGCACCAAGGTGCTTTCAAAAGAACTCCAGGACAAAGTTGTTGAAAGGCACAGATAAGGGGATGGGTATAAAAAAATATCAAAGGCCGTGAATATCCCTTGGCGCACATTCAAGACGATTATTAAGAAGTGGAAGCTGTGTGGCACCACCAAGACCCTGCTTAGATCAGACCATCCATCCTAACTGGATGAACAAGCAAAAAGGAGTCTGATCAGAGAGGCTACCAAGAGGCTACAGGCTTTTATGGCCAAGACTGATCAAAGTGTGCATGTGACAACAATATCCCAAGCACTGCACAAATCTGGCCTGTTTGGTAGGGTGGCAAGAAGGAAGCCATTACTCAAGGAAGCCCACCTTTGAATCCCATTTTAGTATGCAAAAAAACAGTCAGGAGATTCTGTTGTCATGTGGCAAAAAGTTTTGTGGTCTGACGAAACTAAAATAGAACTTTTTGGCCTAAATGCAAAGTGTTATGTTTGATGCAAACCCAACACAGTGCGTCACCCAAAGAACACCATCCCTACTGTGAAGGATGGTGGTGGCAGTATCATGTTATGGGGATGTTTGTCATCGGCAGGGACTGGGGCACTTGTCAGGATAGAAAGGAAAATGAATGGAGCAAAGTACAGAGAAGTCTTTAAAGAAAACCTGCTGCCCTCTGAAAGAAAGCTGAAACTGGGACTGAAGTTCACCTTTCAGTATGACACCGACCCAAAGCACACAGCCAAAGCTACACTGGAATGGCTAAGGAACAAAAAGGTAAATGTCCTTGAGTGGCCCAGTCAGAGTCCCAACCTAAATCCAATCGAAAATGTGTGGCATGACTTCAAGATTGCTGTCCATCAATGCTCCCCAAGGAACTTGACAGAGCTTGAACAGTTTTATAAAGAAGAATGGTCAAATATTGCCAAATCTAGGTGTGCAAAGTTGGTAGAGACCTGTCCCAACAGAATCACAGCTGAAATTGCTGCCAAAGGTGCTTCCACCAAGTATTAACTCAGGGGGGTGGAGACTTATCCAGTTATGATCTTTCAGTTTTGTATTTTTAATGTATAATTTTTTTCTCAACAAAAACTTTTGTTCCCCTTAACAGTGTGGTGTGTAGATAAGTGGGAAAAAAAATCCTTATTTATATACATGAAACTCTGAGGCACTGATGGAACAAAATGTGAAAAAAGTTCAAGGGGGTGTAGACTTTCTATAAGCACTGTAGATGTTAATAGCTGCATTGCAGTTGGAGTTGTTACCTCTACTCATTCATTTCTCTGACTGACTTTATAAAACTCACTCTAAAACAAGGACAGCCTCTTGGTTGCCATTGAAGATTTTCAAACTTGCAATATCTCCCATTGCTCACAATAACTATGTTGAATTAGCCGCAAAAACTGGCAATTCTAGGGAATCAAACTTGGTCGAGCCTATGGGCCTCACTTATAAGTGTAGTTATGGTTACCGAGGTAGGCTCACTCCCTTTTATCTCCTTTATAACAATTTTGCAGATTCATTGCAATTAAAAATAAGTTTAATACACAAAGAATAAAAGACTACACTGCTTATTTTTCTGGTTGTCATAGACCCTGTTCACACTTGTGATTTAAGGTGGCCCAGGGCTGCCTTTTTTCATATGTGAACTCTCCAAAAAAGAAATTGCAGCCCAGTGCCAGCCCAGATTTAGGCCACCGTTTCGATGCTGCCCAGAGCCTGCAATCCGGAATCAGGGCCGGCCTTTACATATGTATGAATGCAAAGCAGATTTATGGTCAGCCTTTCGTATCACACGACCAATGTGGTAAATATAAAGCTGAATGCTGTGCTAGGCAAGACGGCAGGGGATCAATATTGAATAGTAATTATTTCTACATCATACCACTTTAATTATAAAAATATTACATTTAAATCTAGAGGGTTAATGTTCAGGTTGTTTCTTTCACATTTTATACAATCTGCAGTGCATAATTATGCTTAATTTGTCACAATTACATTTTCTTCCTGTGATTGAGTAACTAAACGATAAATATAAAAACTGCAGGATTGTGTATCTCAGTAATGATGAATATTGCGGTGACTTGGCATTTTCAGCCAACATTGTTTATTTTGCACAATGATATACATAGCTACAGAAGTGTGCGTCTTTACATAAAAATGCAGATCATTTCTTTTAGCTGCTTGCTTTTACACACTCATAAAATACTGTTCTCATACACAAATGTTGATGCACCATGTGAGGATGAGATCCTCACTATCATTTCAATGCCTGTTATTGTGATTATTGTTGTTAATGTTGTTCTGCTGGCGCTAGAGCAATGGTTTACTATGTATCATGCATGTTGTTGAGCAAAGTGTATTTGACATGTGATGGCTTATTGCTGTACTTAGATTAGGGCACTTCCCTTAATGAATTTGTCTTTTACATGTAGGACATGGGTTTTGTTATAGCCATATGTTTGGTAATCTTCCTAGTGGAGCGGTAATGCTGATGTTCAGCCTTCACTGGTAATGGTTAGGGACTAGAGAATAATAATAACAATGAGAATAATAATGGGTAAAAGATAGAATGATTTAACAATCGTGTTTTTAAACAAAGAAGGTATTCATGCAGGTTAAACAAATATGTATAACCTGAGAAGATACATGTGTCATGTATTTAACATTATTTAATGCCGTGTCTTTCCTTAGGAAGGAGAAGTAGTACTATTAGGTGGTTAGTCGTGAGTTTGTCTTGTGAATCTCAATCATTGTGTTCAAACTACCTAAATATGGGGCGGCCCAGTACTGTGAATGGGGTTATAGAATCTAGGCCAGCTGCCTCCAGATCTAAATGTGAATCCTATTAACCTGGTACGTTATATATAACAATTAGAGAACGAATATATGCATGTCTCCACTCAAGTCATATGACTTAACATGGTGAACTCATTGGTTGGTGACTTTAAGAGTAGGTATAACACACTAGCCAATCCAAGGACATCACATCGCAAACATTGAAACATGTTTAAACTTTGCAAGCCGACTGAAATTGATTGGCTGATCCTGTAAAATCACATCGTAAAGCATAACACACTGCCCGATGCGACTGAAAAATCGCAGCCATCATTCTTGGTCTGAAATTGGGGCATCTAGTATTTAACCCTCAAAAATGTATTTGTTCTATATAGTTCTCTGTAGTTTCTAAAAAACTACAGTTTATTAACTACATAAACCATTTATTAACTACATAAACTATGTTTATTTAACATATTTAACACTTATTCTGACTAATGTCAGCCACTTCAGCATGTTTCAAAACCTCACCATGCACTGGCAATTTTCTGGCGATATAAGTACTATGCCTTTGCATAGTATTATGTGACAGAATCAAATAAGACATTCGTCTCATCCTTTACTAGTTTTCTACTCTCCCTGGATTCATCTAAATATTGTCTTGTTTTCACACCAATTACTAGGTCATCTCTGTCCTTTTAGTTTGCTCTAACTTTTACATCTGCATCATATGCAGATCTGCTGCTGGTGATCACTGATGGCTTGATAAAGTTGCTGAGAAGGACTAAGTGCAAGGAATCTAGTTTCTGCTTCAGAATATGAATAAATGGCTCATCTGTCTGCAAGAGTATTTAACCCATCAAAACATGGCAAGGAGGCTTGGAGAAACAGGCAAGACAGCATCGCAAGAGGGTTCTCTAGGCTGTGCTATATTGTAAGAAATAATGAAACTGATAAACAATTTTGTTGACTATATATGTTTATTGGTACAGCATAGAATAGACAATTGTATTGAACAGAGTCGTGTCACTATGGGCTATAGTGAGATTGATAGAACTGAGCACCAGACAGTGCATTCACTTCAGTTTTATAGATTCCAAAACACACCCTTTTAATGATGTCATTTATGACACCTCCTCACTATACCTGTGTATGTGGCAATTTTCCAAGCCTCACAAACATTCCTTTACATTCTCCCATCCCCATGCAATCAAGCAGAGCAGAACAGAGAACCCTTCACAAATGGTCATATTTGCTCTTCCTCCAATCAATCTGCAATTTATTGAGACAGACCCTGCATTCCAAAATACCCCACCTAAACTATATTATATATTATATATGCTCAATATCTCTCCATTGAAAGTACCATACATTCCAAATATTCTTAATAATATGAATATAATATCAGATTTCTGATTTCTATTCTACTGAATCTGGTGTCTGGCTTCCTAGCTGCTGCTACTTTTGGCTTTACACAACTCCTATTGCTGACAAGTCTCCCTGTCTCTGTCCTCTCTTTGCAAAGCAAGCTACACTGAAGTCCATGGACATTTTTCTTAAACATATTCTTTTTCCATAGCATATTAATTTTCCATCTTATGCAAAACCTGTGCTAACTTGAAAAAATAAGGGTAGCTACACTAAAACAAATGCATCTAGTGGGTTTACACCACTTTGTACTATAAACATTTAGACTTAATAATGAACCAATAAAATTTTGCAAAGACAGAGTTAGAGAGCAAATTCCCCCCTTAGAATATTGGCAGTTGCTGAGTACTGCATTACAGTATTGCTTTGTGACAGGCTACTGTTATATCTTGCAATAACAGGTATTCTGGTAAACAGGTGGTACCTTTGCCACTTGCAGAAGAAGTTTCAACAGCCTTAGGTTTCACACTGCCTGTGTCAGTGGACACATCACTTGAGCCTAACTGAGCCTAAACTCCCTTAAAGCAATCCACATAAGGTCAGTCTTGCATAATTTAAGTCAAACAGCTTGATATAAGTATATCAACGTAAGAACTTACTGCTTAAATAAAAAGTAAAGAAGATTATAATCAGAGGCATAAACATGTCCTAATTCAATTAACTACAACAATTTTCCAAATGCCATGCAATTTTTCCATGATATGTTAAATGACTGCAGCACAGTGTTTACAGTGTTGAAGATGTTTTCTCCTGTTGCTGATGTCATTGCATGACGGTAAAGCAAGAAGTTCGGTCACGACTCTGCCCATCTCTGTACTAAAATACCTTACAACAACAACAACAGGGTACAACTGTGTCTCCATATCGTTGCTTAGGTCAGTTGCAAGTGCAAAAACATTTGTTTTCATGACTAGGGCCAGATCTGTAGATGAAGTAGATGCTAAGGTTTCAATGATAGCAGTAGTTTCTGTTCTTGCACACCCATATCTAGATGCTATTTTGCTGTCAGGGAAGGCATCTTTCACCAGTGGACCTACATGATCTGCAATGGTAAGTTGTGCTCTAAAATAAAATTGGTGAAAAGGGTCTCTGCTTTCAGAAACATCGATTTCGCTGTCTGGTCTAAAAAACAAGTCGATCAGCCTATTATCTGTTATCTTGGGCTGGCCTTGCATTTCTTTCGTGTGTCATGGTTTTTACATGGTCATTTAGGTCGTTTATTCTACCATGTTTCAAGAGCAAATCGCATCTACAATACACAGAAAATCTGATATTCTACTTTCCTTAATAAAGGAATAAAATTCCTTGAATTTTTGAATGTTTGGTTGTGTGTTTTTGGAAGTTGCCGCCATTGTTCAGAGGTGTGCAATAATTTGTGCAGTTCGAATCAGTGCCGTGAATCGGAGAGACAGGCAGTAGCTGCATGAACTGTATTTTGTCATCTTCAGCCACCTCTTCTGACTTCTGATTCAACTAAATCACATGCTCAGTAATGCCACTGGAGCACACAGGGACAGTCCCTCCCCCCTTCCACCCCGCATAGTAAAGGAGAAGGGGAAAAAAAACATGAAAAATGTTTTTAACCTGTATTGTGATACAACTTAAAAAACATATTATTAGCACCTTTGCCTGTAGCACCGTAGCAGAGTCAAACACCATAGCTGCTACGGCTAAACCCTAGCAGTTGGCACCTCTGCTTAGCCAAGGCGATTTACAGGTGTTATAGGGCAGTACAGTGTTACAATGCAAGATTAATATTGAAGTACAGTATAGCTTACAGTAAGTGCAAATACTACTACTAAAATACGATATAAACTAGGATGCAAAAAGTAAGGATTACAACAAGTTGTATCTACAAAGACATATTGGTAGTGCGATTAGCTGAGGATACAATAATGTGGTACTTAGGTCAGGCAAGTCCATTGCTTGGTCGGAGGGGTATATCAACAGAATCTACAAGTGTAGTCTTGAGGAGGCATCAGAAGGCAGTGAGAGACGGAATAGTCCCAAAGTTCTCCGGTGGCTGGTTCCACCATAGAGGGGCTAGGGAAGAAAAGGCAGTAGAGGAGGAATGGAGAGGGGGTGTAGGAAGACACAAGGGATTGGGGGTAGGAGGGGGCAGTGTGGTGAAGAGAGCAGTAGGCAAGAACTTGGGTCTTTAATTGAATGCGAGCAGAGAAAGGTGTTAGCAGAGGGGTAGCATGAGATTAACAAGGTTGGGAGAAAACAAGACGAGCAGCAGAATTTTGAATGAGCTGAAAGGAGGGAGACCAGCAAGGAGAGTGTTAAAGTAGTCCAATCTGGAGAGTACAAGAGCTTGGACCAGGAACTGTAGTGAGAAAAGGACTGATTTGTAGATGTTAAGAAAGACGTGGCAAGTGTGACTGAAAGATGTGTTGACAGAAAGGGGGGGGGGGGTCAACAATAACACCTAGGGTTTTTAACAGAAGGAGATGGAAAGAGTGAGATGGAGTCAAGGGATACTGAGATGGATAGGTCAGAAGAGGGAGAGGAAACAGAAGGAAAGTAGAGGCCAGATAGGATAGGTTGAGTTTAAGTTGTTGAGAATGTTTCCAAGTTGAGATAGTTGAGAGGCATTCTGAGATGCGGGAGGAGATGTGGGAGTCAAAAGAGGGAAGGGAGAGGAAAATCTGGCCTCATCAGCATAAGTGTGTTAGGAGAAGCCAAAAAAGGAGAGGAGAGTACCTAGCGAGCTGGTGTACAGAGAGAAGAGGAGGGGTCCCAGGATGGATCCTTGAGGTACACCTGTAGAGAGGGGGCAAGGAGAAGAGAGAGAGCCACACCAGGAAACCTGGAAGGAACAATTAAAAGAGATAACAGGCAAAAGCAGTGCCTAAGATCCCCAAGTCAGACAGAGAGAGTAGCATGATTGAATGTGTCAAAGGCAGAGGTGAGTTTAAGGAAAACTGAAATGGAGAAGGATACAGCCCAAGCAGAGAGGAGTCAGTTACAGAAAGGAGGGCGATTTTCTTTGGAATGTACAGGACGGAACCCAGATTGAAGGGAGGAAAAGGTGGAGAGAAGTCGAAAGTCGGTGGGGGTTGTTAGTGGATGACAGGTGTAGAGGAGGGAGTGATCAAAAGAAGTAAATGTGGTTGGAGAAAGGGAGCGGAGGTTCCAATGAAGAGAGAGAAGGTGGATGGTACAGAGGGTAGAATTGAAAAGATGATCACTTTCTTTTCTTATAGGAAGTATAGGAAATAACAAATCCTCTTATGCAAAGGGTGCCTGGAGAAGATACTGAATTTTTATTTAAACGTCTTGTAAATTCTTCATTATTCACAAGAGAGTTATTAAAACGTCATCTGGATAGTTATTTCACATATATTACTGTTTGTATATTATTATAATTTATTTGGCAGACACCAAGGCAAAGTGGTCCGAGAGGGGGTGATAGTAGGGGAAGGAGGAGCAGTTTCTAGAGAAAATCAGGTCCAGCTGACAGCCAGTTTTGTGAGTGGGAAACAAAATGATAGGAATAGAGGTGATGATAGAAGACAGAAACCAGGGGGGTTAATGGAGAACTATAAGGAGCAAATGACAGGGAGAATGCAATTCAATTGTGTGAAAAGTACTGACAAAGATGGAGGAGAGAGTAGAGGGTATCCAAATGTTCCAGGGTGGAGAAAGTAGGTCAAGTCCCCCTGCCTCATCCTGAGGAGCGTGGATAGCGAGAGGACATAGAGAGAGGAGAGAGCAGTTGGGGTTGCAGTGTTCTTAGGAATGAGAAAGTCAAGAGAGAGATGAGATGCAGAGGCAGAGATGAAGTCAGCCTTGTCGCAGGCTGACTGGCAGTTCCAGAGGGTGCCGGAGAGACAGCAGGAAGAAGGAGTAGATGGACGAGAGGTAGACAGATCAGGTTGGAAGGGTGAATACTTACACAATCAATTATTTTCTGTTTTACACTTGTAATTAATTTAGAACAAATTCTAGATTTTATTTTTCACTTTGACATTGTGAACTTTTTTTTGTGTTGATCAGTGGCAAAAACTCTTAAATTTGCAAGAACAGAATTGATGAAAGTGGCTTGATTAGTATTAGGAGCATAAACACTAATTATACCTATTTCAATGTCCCCAGTTTCACTGTTTATATTATTAGTCTGCCTTCCAAATGTATCTATTAATTGTAACTTAAGCTTTTTGTCTAAGAGGAAAGAACTGTGGCCCTTCAGGTACTGGTACATGTCCCATCTTTTCATTTTATTTGCTTCATTTTCATCTGTTTGTGATTGCTGTATTAGAGCTAAGACACAATGAAGTTTAGCCAGGGCAGAGAGAATTTTGCTTCTTTTGATTGAATTAGTACATCTTTGACATTTCATGAGACAATCCTTAAACTATGTTTATTGACTAACATATGTCAGAGAAAACAGAGTAATAGTTAATTTGGAAGCTGGAGAAGTAATATTGAGTATTCAGATTTGATATTTGCTGTCTGGAGTATATTATTGGAAAAATAGATCCTGTGGAAGGCAAAACTAGCCAGATGTGAGCAACATATGGCATGAAGTTAAGATATACAGAAAATACAGTTAACATAGTAACAAGAGGCATTAGTTATAATGCAGTTACCCAACAACAATGTGGCTGCTGTCCACGCAGACCAGAACAAGAAAAGTAAAACTGCATAAAATGTATAGTAAGTCTTGTCATGCTGATAGTCCTGTCTACTAAAATAAATAATAATAAAAATAACAATAATAAGGAAAGTAAAGGTTGTTATCTATTATTTCAAGCACATAGGTAAAATATGGCGAGATAAATTAAAATTTCAAATCTTGATCATTTTTGCTGGAAGCTGTCTATTTGTATGCCAACAAAATAGACGCTTCCAGTTGTTTGCAGTATCTTGCTAGTAGTGGTATTTCTTGGGTTCAGCGTCATGTGTTGTAAAAGATTACATTAAAATGGCCGGTAGTTTGCAGCTTACTTGCTATTAGCAGTACAAGAAGTTCAACATCCTCCTGTTGGTCAAAATAAAATGAAATTTGTGATGAATGTCGGCTTCCTTCGGTGAACCTAGGTTACGTGAGTATCGACAGTTACCTGTCTTTTAAAAGGAATTCCTTTTGAAATGCTCTATCTTCTTAATTTAATGTAGTACTATACTATGTATACACTGTCTATAGCTATATTAAAAGCATATTTTATTACATTGGGAAAATATCAATATAACATTATAAAAACTGGAACTTTGAGTTTTTTAAAATAATTAAAGTATTTGCCATGCTGACTAGCAAATCTGTTTTAAAATAATTCTCATGAAAAGACTTCTCAAAGCTGATTGACAGAAAGTATGTAGGGGAAGAAAATCACACTATGATGATAAATGTATTGAAGGTGAACAGTGTACACTGACAATTCCATCACATTTCCTCTTGTTCAGTTTTGAGAAGCCTTTTCATGAGTATTTTTTTTTCTAGAATAGTTCATGGCAATTCATCTAAACAGCAACACAACAGAGAAGCACAGAAAATATATTATTGTAGTATAAGTAATACATTGACACAAATGAAATAACAGAGATATATGTTCTAATCAAAGTCTATCGATGTAGCATGGCCAGGTCCTGTTGTAGGTGAGTACCCAGCATCTGGAAAGTATGATGAGGACTATGGAGAATAAAAGTCAAGTACATCATTTTTTAAGAGTAGTGCCTGTTACATTAAAAATAGAGGGGTATTTCAGCTCCTATTGTGCAGTCTATATTTTTTCATTTTTGTATACTTTTTTTTATAACATCACCCCTTTAGGATATCTTGAAACAAACCTCCCTCTCTATTGCAGTTGCAGAACAGTGGAATATTTCTTAATACTTATCATTTAAGGTTTAACATGTATTTCTGCATACTCATTTTCCATTAACAAAATAATCATTCATGTTCTTACAGTAATGCACAATTGAGCAATTTAAATTAGTTCAACATGTTACTGAACAATATTGTGAACCACTTTTGTAGAACAGCCAACATTCTGGTAAATTTGCATATAAAACAAATCACAATTTTGCTAAAGGATATTGTACTTCATATGTACTCTCTTAAATTAAATGCAAATTAAAAAATTTAGGACCTTCATTTTTTTCAACAGATAATCATTCTTTGCTTATGACCCAAAACGCCACAAAGACAGACAATGAAGCCTTACAAAAGCATTTTTTGTTGGAACTCGTTCAACTGCACAAACATTGTTTTAACCTCGCCCACGAAAAAGAGACTGCTTAGAAACATTTTCCCAGTCATGTTGGCAACTAAATAAATGTGTGGAAGCGATTAGCAAGACATTGGATCATTAGCCAAAGGCATTTGGTTATTCTTGACATTTACCTGTAAAGCGCAGTAAAGCGTTATATTCTTGACATTTACCTTTATGTCCGCAGTAAAGCGTTATCATGTTTATTTCGGACATTTACCAGTAAATCTTAAGATTTCTCAATATCCAGACTTTTACCGTAACAGCTATACATTTTAGAATTATTTATTCATTGCCATTCAAATTGTCTAAATTGTTTTAATGTTTACATGTAGGAAGAAAAACAAAAAATTGAACCACAGGTATGCTCCACCCCGCTGTGTGTATGAGTACCTGCACTTCTTTGTTGAGAATTCCACCCCTGCACTAAACAATTTACAGGTCATCACAGTAGCATTCACCACTTCAGTCACACAGTGTAGTGCACTTTCGTGCTGCCCTTACACATTTACAATGTGCTTTGCACCTTTTCTTGCATCCAAACTATAGCAGTTTGTATTATGATTTTTCAGCCTCAGGGAATCATTAATCAGGGCCATCATCATGTGTAGCTGGTGGCTACGTTGAAAGAAAACTAGTGGTGTTCTTCATACGATTATCATGATATTATTGATATTGTTTTTGCATAGATTATTGTAGTGCGTTGAAAAATTATTATCGTTAATCATATTATCGTCCTTTAATCAACATGATACATTTGTGGGTAATAGCAGCTCAAAGCAGGAGAAACATTCATTTTTTTTAGAATAACTGTACTTATGGAGGCTTTCACACCGGTCAATAAGGTAAAACAGATGCCTCTAAAATGTACTGTGTTCCTATTCTTTGTTGGCATCCGTCGTAAATGTACTTATTTAACCAATATATTTATGAAAAATATAACTGGCAAATAACTGTTTTGATTTGAGTAGATTACAAGACTACCCCTTAAAAATCAAGAGTTGAAAGGTCACAGCACACAGACACAAATCGGAGAAACCTCTCGTTTATCTTTAGTTTACAAACAGATGTTCACCCAGTCTGAAGTATTTAGTTGAATAATGGTTCTTTTCAACACACCGGGGTGGGACCAGGGGAACAAATGTTAGAAAGATACACCGGGGTACCCTGCATTGTGCAAAAAAGGTTGCAAGTAATAAATTGTACGTATTAATTAATAATTATGTTATAATGGTTGCAACCCTACTTTTTAGGTTAAAAAATGAATTAGCAAGTGCTGTATGTATATAAAGATCCCAACCAGGGGTTACAGTAACATACAATCTGTGTTTGGAATGTGAACAATCGATCAAACTGATTTTTGAATGATTATAAGGACAGTCATTGCTGTCTGTGTGTCAAACAAGAAGGCAGTTATCTTTCAACAGTGTAGAAGTGCAGTAAATAAAGACTGTTCTACAGTTCGGCAAAGAGAACAGCACTCGAAACAATGGATGAAATGTATACACAATATTTATAACACATTTCCATTTTTATGAAATATTCTGCTGAAATTGTCCAACAGCTGATGTTTTTTTAATTACAATTTAGAACTTGTATGAACTGGAAAGCATTGTTTGAAACACTGATTTATTTTTTATTGTGTAGCCTATATTTGAAAAGCTACCAAACAAACTTAAATTTGGTTGTGTTATTTAAGTTTTTTTTTTAAACAAACAATTTGGCAGTAAGAAGAAATTGTATATATTCTATTTATTCAGCCTATAATCATGCTTTATCATGATAATTTACAGCCAATAATCGATAACTGAAAATGCTGTTGTTGTCCAACACTAGTTCTTCACAATGTTTAACAGTCATTCAGGTAATATTTCTGCACCTTTCACTTAACTCTATAAACACTCAGCGTCTGGAATTAGAATGTTGGTTACACTACCACGAACAAACACTACACCAGCCCCTAACGAAAACTTAAAATAACATTCATTAAGTAAACAATTTATATTATATTATATTATTATATATATATATTTATATATATATATATATATATATATATATATATTTTTTAGTTTAGTACGGTATTACGGGCCCCAAACATAAATTAGCGACATTCCCTCGTTGACTCATTGAAATAGCATATACATATGGTCTTGAATTGGTACCCCCAGCGCCACTCTCAACACGCTGCAAAATAAAGTTGTTCAAACAGGAAAGTTGTTAAAGACGATAAACAAGCAGTGAGTGGTCAGGTGCAGAAATACAAGTCCAAGGCGTTTATAGTGAAAAATAAACAAATATTTATTGAAGTGGTTTTGGTGCAGTATTTACAAGTAGTGGGGGCACAGGCTGACTGGGGAGGTGCAGCAAGAACAAACCAAACAAAATACACAGTACAGGATCCAAGGGTGGTGATTGCAGGGGTTTTCCCTTTTCTATTTCCCCGGTTGGCAGTTAGATTTTCCTCCACAAGTCCTTCCTGCATATCCTAGTGAAGGATGCTCCTTGTTGGCTCAGTGCCTCCTAGTGTCGGGAGGTCGAATTTCAGGCTGAACCCCTTTCTGCCCATTACACATGACTTGTGAAACAATAAAAAATCTAACTAAACATGTTTAGTTTTAACTGAGAAATGTAGACCTACTATACCTAGATTTCAAGCATTTATTGATGTGTTGACTACACACTAGTCTACACAAAAGTAACATTGATCCTTTAATAATAATAATTAATTAGAGTCTGACTTTAGTTAAAACTAAGGCAATGCTTATTATTATTATTATTATTATTATTATTATTATGTATAATTGCAGCACTGCTTCAGATATGTTATAAATCCCAACAGTTAATATACACAGTAAATAGTAATCCATCCACTCAATCAAAAATACTTTAAAAACTGAAGAAACTTATCTGGTAACAAACAATTGGACATTAGTCTTCCTTTGGTTTAAGTAATATGTTTTTCTTAGAAACATTAATACTTGTAAAATAATCAAAATAGTTATATACAGTATTAAATTGTTTTGCATGATTTGTAATATTAACAATGTTGTTTTTACATGAACTTTACATAATCTTACAGTGCCGGGCAGAAGTGTCGTCCATAAAACCGCGCTCCCAAAATCTTCTCTCTTAGCCCTGTGTAAATCTCAACATTTTAAACGACCCTGTGTTCGATTCACAAAGCTGAAAAGATTTGATCCCAAACTTCACAGGCTTATCTTTCATATTTTGTTTGAACCCCAATAGTTTTTGTTGGAACCATTCCCTCATCAATGGACAGCTTCCATTCAGGCACATAATGATGCTGAAAATGTGTTATTAGCTTGTTTATCAGTGGCAGAACCTTGTTTAGCTTGTTGGATTTTTGTACCGTCTCTTCATCAACCACATGCAGAAATGCCTGTTTCTCTGTAAACCAATTTCTATTCATTACCAGGAGTGTCAAACAGAAATAGCTTCAACGACCAATACAACCAGTATCACCTCTTCACCACACAATGCTCCATTGACAGGCTAATTTCCAAAAAATGTTTCATTTCCAACAAGTAAGTAGGCATCAAGATATTTTGCTTTATTAGGATGCTTTCTGATCATTTGGTCGTATTTACTTAGTATTGTCACCCCAGAAAAGACAAGAAAGGACAGAGCATCAATATTATAACAACCTGCCTTGAAGAGCCAGTCAGAATGGTTCCTGTCTGTGTGTAGTAAACCCCTCAAAATCTTCCTCTGATCTTGAACTGAAATCTACAACCCAATGAGACAACACGCTACTTGACTTTTTACTAGTTATCTGCGAGTCGGACATTTGTACATTTTCATATTTGTTCAATCACCTTCGATCGCACCTCAGAAACTAACTGAAATCCTGTTGGTCAATTTGCAATAACACACTGATATATGTATGGCTGTTGGTGTTAACCAATGAAAACTTTACTTGAACGTGAAAGATCAGAAGGAACGTGTTTCTATATAGTAATAAAGATCCTCAGTAATTTTCTAAGGCATTGTGCACTCCAGTGTAGCAAGTATTTGTATTTTCAATTTCAAAAGCAATCTGTATCTGCCCAAGAGTAAATTCATTACACTTGGAATATTGACTTGGTGAACTTTTTTTACCATGATGATTAAGGTTTCACTTAATGTTTGTGTGGGCATGTTAAACTGCGGCTTGGCACATGCTACTGTATGCGTTTACACTTGCTTTCCGGAATCCTTCCGATATGATTCCGAAACGGTGTGTTTACACTTGTATGAAACAGCAGGGCAATAGTCTAAGCATGCGTACTTTGTAAACTAAAGATGTGCTGACACTGTGCTGTAATGACGACATCATCAAGCGGCATCATTTGAAAATACCTTCAATGTAAGTGGTGGATGTAAACAAGATCACATTTTAATTTTTTCCGTTTCAGGAAGCATTCTAAAAATACATGGACCCCCAGTCTAGACATCGAAAAATGTAAAAACAAAACCATTTAATATATATATATATATATATATATATATATATATATATATATATATATATATATATATATATATATATATATATATATATATATATATATATATAATACATACCAAACATAACACTAACTGTTTTAAAAAATGTATTGAAATAAGTTGCACTAACTTTATTTAGATGGTAATACTTGGAATTTGAAAATGCTTTCTTGTTTGTGAATTATGGAAAGGCAGCACAATGATGACCTTGCTGGTTGATATGCAACATGGCAGGTTTAACTTTCCTAAATTGCACTACATTTAATTCCGACCTGTCGCACAGGGTCCGAGACCCTCACCTCCGACCAGAAATTATGTCGGAGTCTGATGTATGAACCAACCTCAAATGTAATGGCAGATTAATTTGAAGGCTGTCATTTCTGCTTCCATATCAACTACTCGGTGGAATTGGAGGCCTTCCATCCACAGAATAAAAGTAATTTGGTTAAAATGTAATTTGCTGATGATTTAGAATTACACCAAGTAAATACACATGGTATGGTATTGAGGTAACAAGTTTAATATAGAAGGCCAGTTGTTAAAATAACTTTTGAGGTGAAGAACTTTGTTTTGGTATCATAATACCACAAATTACCTGTTTTTAACTTGCTTGGTTGTACTCAAAGAATTAATCCATCCTTTACAGTACCGGCAGTGTTTGCATGAGAAACAGCCCTGTCACACTATAAGCTCTGATCAAAACTCAGTCTTTTAACCACTTCCCTTTCAAGTACGAAATGTAACCATTACCGAATGGGATATATCTTATAGCTCGAATTACATGAGCACTTTTATCAAAGATGCTCCTTTAAGAGCCCCGAACGCCCCCAGGGAAAAACATGGCTGTAGCAAGGGCTTTCAGCCTGCCTGAGAAGGAGTGAGCTCTGACTTTTAGTTAAAACTAAGGCAATGATTTATTTATTTATTTATTTATTTATTTTTAAGTTTGGAAACGGCAATTATTTTTTCTCATTTGAAATGTCCAATTACACCGTGTAACAATTTTTTTTTTTTTTTGTTCCTGGGTAATAAGTGTTATTTCCTAATTGCTTATTTACTGTATTTACTGTATAATCGTAAATCTCGAAAAACTACTCACTTCTAAATCTTTTGTAGTCATTTTTGTATTACTTTAGTATAAATACATGTTAATTTGGATTCATATGTTGTTTTTTTCTGACTTTATGTGAACGAAAAGACACACATTTGCCCGTTTTCCCATTGGAAATAGTGATATTTTGAAATATCACTGTCCTGTCACAAAAACAAAGTTTGTGGGGAATAATAGCCATTTTCTATACTTTTGAGGCATAAGCAATTAGGAAATAACACTTACTACCCAGGAACAAAAATTGTGTTACATAGTGTTATTTTTATTTCAACCCGGCTCACCGCTGCTGCCCTCGCGTCGACTCGGTTGGGACGAAGACAGACACACGCGTCCTCCAAAACGTGTGCTGTCAACTGTCCGCTTCTTTTCACTATGCGGGCCCTCCATGTAACCACTTCAGAGCTACAGCGTTGGAGGACCACGCAGCTCCGGGTATCTTACAGGCCTGCGGGTGCCCAGCCAGTCTACAGGTGTTGCTGGTGCTCGGTGAGCCGAGGACACCCTGGCCAACCTAGACCCTCCCCACCCAGATGGCGCTCAGCCAATTGTGCGCCGCCCCCTGTGAACCAGTGGAGTAGCCTGGACCCAAACCAGCGACCTCCAGGCTATAGGGCGCGTCCTGCACTCCTCGCGGAGTGCCTTTATCAGATGTGCCACTCGGGAGCCCATGACATATTAATTTAAACATATAATTCTTCTTAGCCTAGTCCACTCTGCGACCTTCTGTGTTGCTCAAAGCTGGCACCTCTCCCTGCCCCTTCCCTGGGATTTGGTCCCTTCTTTTCATGCTCTCTTCCTTGCTGCTCATCACTTCGAAAGTCAATATAATTTCTTGCTAGTGCCTTTTCATATGCGAGATTCTGCCGAGTCAAATTGACTAACAGGATTTCAAGGCAAAAGTGTGTGTGGGGTGCGCATTATGGCATTATTGCATTATTGCAGAGGGAATATTATTAACATTAGGTAGATGGATTACGTTTATAATTAGGCATGCTTAAAATCAAAGGTGGTGCACAACACACAGTCACGCTAAAGAATCAAGAAGTGCAATTAATATACTTAATAACTAGTGAAATACAATTCAAAGTTGTTGCAGTATGTTCACTGTTTAGTCATTTCAAATCTTTTCACAAAACAAACGTTAAACTTTAAACCTGCATTATATAGTGCAAAACCACATCATGAACAGCACATTTGTAGGTGAAAAACACTCAAATAAAAGTTGTTACCTTTAAAAAATACATATATAAAACGTGACATTATCGGTCAACTACAATAAAAGGGTTTTACATAATCTCTACAAGTAAGAAATTGCAGTGTCCATTGTGAACACACAAAACAAAATAATAAATTAACATCCAAAGTAGTGTTCACGCTGGGCCGTGCCAATGCCCCCCTGAAAAAAAAAAAAAGTCCAGCTGAATTGCTCTTAATGTGCTTGTGTGTCACCCTTCCCAGACCAGACCCAATCCCAATACGCAGTAAATTCATGCATTTTGTATTAACATGACATGTCTAATGACAGGTCTAATCTTTTTCACTTTTTTGTTTACACTTGCGTTTTCATAATTCAACTCACATGCCCTTATTCTCCAGTCCAGTAGAATGCGCGCACACCCTCCCACGTTACAGTCAGTTTCACTGTAAAGCCTGGACAACGACATCAGGCTTGTTAACAACACGGCCTGGCACAAATATAACCTTGTATCCCTGTTACACCTGACCATTACTACTGGAAGAATAAGTAATCCGCTTTGACGGTGACTGTTGAAATGTAGACTATTACATTTGTGCTTACAAATACTGTGAAATTAATCTGCTGTAAACTTTCTCTTTGCTAGACAAATCGTCTGTCTTATGTTTGGAGATATGAAGTGACCTAGGAAGTGAATGGGACAAATGTGTACTTCTGCGTACTACAGTACAGTTTATAGACAAAGAGCAGTAGATTTGTAAAACAAAAACTGCAAAATTGATTAAAAAAAAATTTAAAAGTATCATACGGTAACATTATAAAGTATGTGAAATTTGTCTTTTATATGACAAAAAAAGCTCAAATTCAGTTCCAAAATAATTCAGTATGTGTTATGAGATATATACATACACACACACACACACACACACACACACAGTGTATGTGATTTTATACAGCACTGTATATATGCCTACAATACATCTTGCATTCAGAAAACACCACTGGAATCGGAATAAAGGAAATGATTATGTAAAACAGTTCATGTAAAATCACGGTTTTGGTAAGTAACATTTTCAAAGCCATATCATTATATGCAGTATTAAAATATGTTAAAATATAGCAAATCCACAAAACCAACAAAACACATATTGTATATTTTACTTTTTATTTTTAGTGTTCTGTGTAACACGGGCTATCGTTTGACCTTGAAAAAAATTAAATATAGTATCTGAAGCAGATATACACATTTATCATATCAACAGCATCAACGTGTGATGTAAAAATAAAGCAAACACTGTTTTGAAAACTGTCCAAATTATTTACTTGGGAGCTAAGAATGGAAGTTGTCAAAATAAAGGGGCAGCTGGAAGGTAAGAATTTACCAGTCAGGACAATGGCATTTAAATACTATTACTATTAAACTGTATCTGTTGGTAGTGTGGTTTCTTGTAAAGCAGAGGTTTCCAGACTGGGGTACCCCAGAAAAATTCTGAAATGGTGGATAATACATTTTATTTAGTACCACTTGCCAATCTATTGCAAACTTTTGTCTTGTAATCAACATTTAATCACTAACACCAGACTGGAGGTATGACACAGGCCCGGTTTTTGGGATGGAACCGCATCAGTCTCGCATTTTGTCTGTCACATGAATATGTCATCACACAAGTGGAAAAGCTTGCAGGCATTTTTACATTGCAATCAGAGAAAGAGAGCGAGAGATCTGCTTTCCACAACCTTTCAATTAAAATATAAAGTGGTATTTTTCTGTACGAATATAACAAACTATGGGTTATTACTTTATATGAATTATCATGTTATGCACTAATGTAAGAATTTTTAATTTTTTTTTTCTGTGGTGTACTGTTTTCTTTCAAATAGCATTTATCTATAATCATTTGCGTGATGTATTTTAGTATCAAATATATACACTATTACAGTTTTGTTACAGGATACATTCATTTATAACTAATGTAATCACAGTTTTAAATATAGGCTGGCCCTGTTTGCATTTACGTACCAAATCCTGAGCCGATTTGGCTTGCAGATAATGTCCCAAATTCTGGGCCGATTTAATTTTTTTTATATAATGGGATTTGCCATAGGGAGGGGTGGTCTCATCATACCTCATATCTCCACGATCCCTGGGGCAAGGAAGTAAGGAGCACTCTCCTCATGCGCACATGACTCTCAACTAAAGAAAATCACAAGTCACAGGTTCGTACACCACCCCGCCGCAAGATGGCGGCCGTTGCCCCAAAGGTGTTTTATAATGGGATTTCCTATAGATATTTTCAGGGTGCTATATCTTGGGTTTCAGGGGTCCCCAAGATTTTAAAATTGGTAAAAAATTGATCCCCCCAATTTACACTTTTTTTACCAACCTGGAGCTCAAAAGCTATTGGAAATCCAACCTTGACATGCCATCATGCTGAAAATGTGAAATTTGTTGAAAATGTAACATTTCAAAACTGATGGCTCCCTGTGAAAGAGGGGCCCCAGACATGACCCTAGGAAGTTCAACCCAGGTTCTAGGCCCCAGGTCATTCAGATATGACTCTGAGAAGGGTAGTTTTTGGACATTTTTGACAGGAAGTCTCTCTGGTTCTGTGGAGATTAGGAACTTTTCTTTTTTTGCGGTGGGGCCCCTGCACAAGGAGTCATCGTTTCCATGGTTCTAGGTGCCAGGATGGCTCAGCAAAATAATTTTTTTCTTCATGACTCGAGTTTTTGGGTGAACCACTGTGCCGTTTTCGGAGGTGGTTTGGGGCGCTCCTGAGTCTATGTCACTCTCAATGGTGGCTCTACGTGCTCGGGTTCAAGAGATATGCATGACAATGTGTTTTTCAACTTTGCCATAGACATGAATGGGGCAGAACACCCTGATTTTTTTTGCAAAGAATTGCTACAAAACTGGACATGTTACATTCAGTCTGGTCCCCTGAGGCTAGAACCATTTGAATGGGACCAGAGCAGCCCAGAATTTGGGACGTAAATGAAAACAAGGGCACCCTATATTTAAAACTGTGATTACATTAGTTATAAACTAATGTATCCTGTAACAAAACTGCAATAGTGTATATATTTGATATTAAAATACATCGCGCAAACGATTACAGATATATGCTATTTGAAAGAAAACAGTACACCACTACAGAAAAAAAAAACTACAAAATCTTACATTTGTGCATAACTTGCTAATTCATATAAAGTAATAACCCATAGGTTGTTATATTAATACAGCAAAATACCACTTTATATTTTAATTGAAAGGTTGTGGAATTGAAAAGATCTCTCACGCTCTTTCTCTCTCTGATAGTAATGTTAAAAATGCCTGCAAGCTTTTCCACTCGTGTGGCGACATATTCATGTGACAGACATGGACCAATCAAAATGTGAGACTGTTGTGTGGTTCCATTCCAAAAACCAGGCCTGTGTCATACCTCCCAGACTGATGTGCTGTGAGATAGCATTCAGTACACATGACTAATTTACATATTAAATATGTACGTTTTAAATAAGCCCTGTTTAAATGTCATATAAACAGTTGGGCAGCTATTGCAGTCTGTCTTTGGGATAAAAGAAAAATACATATTTAAAAAAACTAAAAGTCTTTAACTCATTTTATGTCCTGTGTGTGTGTTCATGCCTGGAAATCGATATTTTCAATGACCCGATTAAAGTCAAGGGCACTGGAGCTAGGGGTGCTGGGTTTGCGGCAGCACCCCCTGGCTTTGCATGGCTTCCATCATATACAGGGGTTACAGTTTTGTTCAATGGCTTTCAGCACCCCTACTTTAAAAATGGTTCCAGTGCCACTGATTAAAGTTTATTGGAACTTAAGTACTATTGGTTCATTTCACAATACAGAATGTATGGTCAATCAGAAACCGAAGTATTGCCATGCGGTCTAATTTTACAAGCTGTTAGATCTGGTGTGAGAGTATGAATTTTTAGCTTTCAATCCGTGAAAAAAAAAAATGGATTGTTGGCTCAATATTAGTACATTACTAGCAAAGGGCGATCAAGACGAAATACCCTTAGAGATTAAAAACGGCAAAGGTGAGGTGTTCACGTGTGCCAGCTCCCTAGCAACAAGCTCCTATGTTGTTGTTGTGAATGGATTATTTCAGTGCAGCGGGTTTGTGCATTTGAGAAAGGAGAGGAAGACTCATGAAATTAACTGGAGACTGAAGTTGATGAGAAGCAATTACCCTCCGCTGTACGAATTAAAATGGTGTGCTGTTTTTTATCCCAAAAATGAGAAAAAGCGGGTTGCGTAGAGGATTTATACCTGACCCTGACGCCCACGATAAAACGAGGAAGTGGTTGTACAGTATTTGTTAGCCTATTTGTTTTACTATGGGTCTCTCGCTATATTGCGGCCCTCGATATATAGCAGATTTACATTGGACCCTGAAATCCGCGATATAGTGTGTGTGTGTGTGTGTGTGTGTGTGTGTGTGTGTGTGTATATATATATAAACTACAGCTGAAGAGCGCTGCCAGTGATATCTGCTTTTTAGCTACATGCACTGTCGAATTGGCAGAAGACTTTTCGACCGGAGAATGTTCAAAATTTCTCTTTGACATTGCTGTGTCTGCTTTTGTGTCCCTGCCAACTAAGGCTCTTACATTTTTTTGGTTAGTAGGCGATCTGCAGCCCCTGTCTGTTTTAACAGTGCATGCTTACAGTTGCTAGTGGCTCTTCCAGGTCTTCACCTGCATGCCACTCCTCGTGGTACAGAGCTGGTACCACTCCGTACCAGAGACAGTACCAGTGACATGTTATCGGTACCTTGGTACCAGTGACCTGTTTGGTACCGAGGTCAGTACCAGGGCACTCCTACGGTAACCACAGACAGTACCAGTGACCTGGTCAGTACCAGAGCCTGTACCAAGACCTGGTCGGTAGGTACCAGTCACCTTTATTGATACCAAGGTCGGTACCAGTAATCTGGTTCATACCAGAATTGGTACCATTGACCCAGTTCGGTGCGGTTTGGCACCAAAACCGTTACCAGTGCTCCATTTTTGTGCACTCTGTGTACACACATTCTCTTGAGAGGCAGGGCAGCGTCTACAAACGGGGTGTCTTCCAGTCGTGGTGTCAGTCGTGCGCACTGGACCCCACGACTTGCCCCATGGCAGATATACTGCAATTTTTGCAGGACCCTTTTGATGAAGAGAAATCTCCCACAGCTTTCCTTGCTATTACCTCTGCCAAGCAGGTAGGTGAATTGCAAGCAAAATGCACGTCGCACATCAGCAGAACCCTATTTTTGGGGGTGTTAAGGGCAGCCACTCACTCTGCCTTTTAACACACTTTCTGTGTTCCACTTTAAGTCCTGGGGTAGTTAGCCACACACATTATTTGGATTTCTGGTGTTAATGTGCTGCAAGTCCTTCACTTGCAATGGCTTGGGTGTTGTATCCCGTTCGGTAATGGTCACATTTCATACTTGAAAGGGAATGTTAGGTTATTATCATAACTCTGGTTCCCTGAACTAGAAATGTAACCATTACCCTTCAAGGTCGCTGCGTTCACTCCAACACAGCAGGCCTGAAGAGAAAGTGGCTCTGAGTCCTATGCTAGTCATGTTTATCCCCTGGGGGCAGAAACGACATCTGATGCATACAGGGCTCTTAAAAGAGCAGCTTTAATTAAGTGCTCAGGTAATTGCAACAATAAGAGCTATATCCCATTCGGTAATGGTTGCATTTATATTTCAGGGAATGAAGGTTATGATAATAACTGAACAGGTTTTTTTGGCAGTTGTTTGTCTCTTCACTGCTACATATCTGCTGCAATTTTGATTTTCTAATCTTTTTTTTCTGAAGATTTTCATTTGTACTGCTGTGTCTCTGATCATCCCATTGATCCTCATTGTCTCTTCTCTCTCTCTTGCATTTTGTTTCTTTTGCCTTTGCTTCATGGAGACTCTGTGCTGCACCAGTGTAAGTACCGCTCTTCTTTGGCCTCCCTGCTTGCTTACATGTCTTTGTGGTCCATTTCCATTTGTGTTGCCTATTAACCCCTTTGGGTTTTCAGTATTTAATGAACGAAACATGCCTCCATTTATATTGGTATAGGATTGCATAGAGGATGGTGAGTTATTGTACAGACTTGTAATGCCTCCTGAGGCGTATTGGAGAAGCCTTGGTGAATTCTAAACACAGGGGATGAACCAAGCAAGTATGCTGCTCAGAAAATTTTAACATGCTTAATTAGACCATAGAATAATAAATGCATCATTAGGGAGCTCCCAGGGGTGGCGCACAATTGGCCGAGTATCGCCCGGGGGGGAGGGAGGGCTAGGTCGGCCACCAGCGACCTCACCTCACACCAGCGATGCTTGTGGTCTCACCGGGCATTTTTGGGCTTGCCTGTAAGCTGCTCAGGGCTGTGTTTTCCTCCAACACTGCAGCTCTGGGTGGCTGCATGGTGAGTCTGCAGTGTGTAAAGTAGCGGGTGGCTGACAGCATACCCTTTGGAGGACAGTGTGTGTTCATCTTCGCCGAGTCAGCGCAGGAGTGGTAGCGGTGGGCTGAGTCAAAAAATAATTGGACATTACTAAATTTGGAAGAAAACAATAAAAATAATTGGTGAGCACTACATTTAAAAAATAAATAAATAAGATTCTTTAATATTTACTTAATTTACGTTATTATTATTTATTAAATTAACTTGCAATTTGAACCTTAACACCCGTTTATTGTCCTTTTTTTATTAAAGATACTAATATCCATGTATTATAAAAAATAATAGATGGGCTTCAGTGAGTTAAAGGAAAATAATTCCTCATCAGGTTTCTGTGACAGTTTCTAAACTACTCAACCTAACAGTAACCAATACCTAGTTTCCAACATTAATAAAACATTATTAAACTCAAAAAAATAAGTTTTACTTCACGGTAAGTGAAAAAAGACAGGAAATTGTCAGTTAAGTCCGCCACTCCACCCTTACCTGACCTATGTTTTGACAAGGCTTTCCAGCACACACTGCGTAACTGGAACAGGTGGGTTCACTTCAGACAACATGTGTAGACAGCACTGGGCAGGTGAGGTGAGGTGAGGTCTAAAACCAGAACAACCATGGTTGTTTTCATGTTGTCATAGAATTATATGTGAATTGGAAAAGCTAATTAGAATAGTTGGAATATTAACACATCTGGAGTGAGACACGTTATTTATTTTTAGATCTTTTTTATCCATTTATTACAGTGACTCTTCTAAACTTCTAAAGGATATGTAGTAGGCTGTTTTTGAATCCTCTTTTGAATCCTCAGCAACCCACTGGTGACTACACATGTTGTCTGAAGTGAACTCGCCTACAGTACCAGTTAAGCAGTGACACGACTTTGGAACAAGTCTGTACCAAGTACATTCCCAGCTCACCGCGCTGTGCTGGAAAGCCTTGTCAGAACATGGGTCAGGTAAGGGCGCAGTGGCGGCCTTACCTGACAGTTTTTTTACCTTCATTTTTTTTCAGAATTGCCAGCTCTTTCCATGAATTATAATGTGTTTTTTTGTGTTTAATATCCGTTCTTTTTTCCCTGGAAGGCTGGTTTTAAATCATTATATTTATATGCAATGGAAAGTAGCCCCCCCCCCCCCAATTAGATTGTAATCTTCTTTGTATATCATAAAGGAAGTTTTTGGTTTGCTGTTTTGTTTTGTTTTGTTTTTTTTGTGGTGCAACTGTTAGTTTTTGTTTAAGAAAAATGATCTACTGTTATAACAAACATTCCCAGGTAGGACCACATTTTAGATACCTTATCCACATATATACGTAGACATCTAATACATAAAACAAGTTATTATTACTAGGCTATTACATTTAACAATTTTTAAAACATGAATACTTTAGTTACATTTATATTATCTGATTGATTATTAATAACAACATGAATATGTTCATAAATGTATTTATATTGATATTTATACTTTGTTTAAAAAAAAACGGCATGTTTCCTTATGATCATTTCATCGCTTAAGATAAACAAGATAATAGCCTAATAATCATGAACAACAGGATCTTCCGGATCATTTACATGGGGTGACAGAAAACAATAGTATGTTATAACACATGCTACCTGCAGTTAGTTCTTTTAACAAGTATGTATAAGCAAGAGACTTGTTGACAACTACTAAATACCAATGGCACAATGCAATTAAATTATTAGAAGTGCATGGCTAGCTCTGAAAAGCAAAACTGCGAGACTGAAGAAAGTGTGTATTACTGTATTATTGAATTGTGCTTAATCAGGTTCTGTCAGTACTGGAATTAAAAAATTGCCCTAATTTTTGTACCTGACTTTTACTGGATACAGGTGAGGAACTGAGTTGTGTTAGGTTCCTTCACAAATTTTACTTGAATATTTCTGCTTGCTAGTAACAGTTTTTTCCCCTCCGTTTGACAGATGACGCCCAAGTCAAAGCGAAAAAGCATTCACAGCAGAATGCTGCGTCCCGTTTCAAGGGCTTTTGGTAAGCATAGAGCTAGTCATAATATTTAAAGAACATCTTCAAGTAGATGCTGAGAGAAATAAGAAGTTTTTAATAAAAACTAAAATTAAGAAAGCCAACTGTCTTTTCTATTTATCTTTTTTATCTGATGGATGGTCATTATTTAAAATGAATTTACTGTGCTTTGAAATGATTTACATATTAATGTGATGTTAAAGATTTTCACTTTGACATTTTTATTATTTAAGCTCGGCTGCTTTTACTGTAATATATTAAGACAGCTAAATTAATTCAAAACTCTCATTTACTGTTTTATCATCCATAATAAAAATGTACATGTTGTGGAATATGTAGTATTACTTAAGGAAAATGTAATTAATATTAATAACTGCTAGACTTAGTAATACTACATAATTACTGTTTTAACGTCAGTTATGGTAACACTTCTGTGGTTTTATGGAAATTCAGTAAAAATTTCATATTCTTAAATTAGATAATGTTTTGTTCATACATGCACACTTTTCAGTGGTTTATTATGAAGGTAATGTTGATAGTTTATACTTGCTGCTTTGGAGAATACCCTTCAGTATTAGAGCTGAGTTTTGTAGATTGTGTATACCATTTAGTATTTTTTCTTCCCTGCAGAAATGGAATTTGACCTGGATAAAGCCCTGGAAGAAGTCCCCATCTACATCGAGGATATTCCCCTTGCTCACAGCATGCTGGAGAAGAGGTGTTCCGGTGCCATTCCAGAGCTGCCTTCAGAGGAGAAGAAACTGGAGCATTTCACCAAACTGAGGCCCAAGAGGAACAAGAAACAGCAGCCTAGCAAAATCACTGTGAGTGCTAAATCCCAGGAGGAGAATGTACAGTAGCTGCTACAGCTCTCATGGTTCTGCCTTGCAGTATTTTTTAAGTACAACTCTGAGAGTAAATTCTCTGTGAGAATTCTTTCTCTTGTGTGTTTTTTCTGTGTGTTGACCAAGATACGCGTTTTGGCAGAGACTACTTGCAGTCTCTCCTACTGTATTTCGGGGTCATCTTGGTGACTGCTTGCAGCACCATTACAAAGGCAACACTTCCCTCAGTCTTGTGTGTGTTCAGACTGTTTGAGTTTGCCGGAAGCTATATACAGTGCCTGTAGAAAGTCTACTCGCCTTTTGAACTTTTTTCAGTGCCTCAGAGTTTCATGCATTGTTCATACAGGATTGTTTTCCACTTATCTACAAACCATACTCCACACTGTTAAGAGGAAAAAAGTTTTTATTGAGAAAAAAATTATATATTAAAAAAGTCTCTACCCCCCTGAGTTAATACTTGGTAGAAGCACCTTTGGCAGCAATTACAGCTGTGAGTCTGTTGGGATAGTTCTCTACCAACTTTGCACACCTAGATTTGACAATATTTGACAATATTTGACCATTCTTCTTTACAAAACTGTTCAAGCTCTGTCAAGTTCCTTGGGGAGTGTTGATGGATAGCAGTCTTCAAGGCAAGCCACAGATTTTCGATTAGATTTAGGTCGGGCCTCTGACTGGGCCACTCAAGGACATTTAACTTTTTGTTTCTTAGCCACGCCAGTGTAGCTTTGGCTGTGTGCTTTGGGTTGTTGTCATGCTGAAAGGTGAACTTCTGTCCCAGTTTCAGATTTCTTGCAGAGGGCAGCAGGTTTTCCTCAAGGGCTTCTCTGTACTTTGCTGCATTCATTTTCCATTTTATCCTGACAAGTGCCCCAGTCCTTGCCAATGAGAAACATCCCATAATATGATTCTGCCACCACCATGCTTTATAGTAGGGATGGTGTTCTTTGAGTTATGTGTTTGGTTTGCGCCAAACATAACGTTTTGCATTTAGGTCAAAAAGTTCCATTTTAGTTTTGTCAGACCACAAAACGTTTTGCATACTTCAAACGGGATTCAAGGTGGGCTTTCTTGAGTAATGGCTTCTTTCTTGCAACCCTACTCTACAGGTCAGATTTGTGGAGTGCTTGGGATATTGTTGTCACATGCACACTTTGACCAGTCTTGGCCATAAAAGCCTGTAGTTCTTGCAAAGTTGCCATTGGCCTCTTGGTAGCTTCTCTGATCAGTCTCCTCCTTGCTCGGTCATCCAGTTTGGATGGACAGTCTGATCTAGGCAGGGTCTTGGTGGTGCCATACACCTTCCACTTCTTAATAATTGTCTTGAATAATTGTCTACACCTGAGCTAATTTAGGATTGCTGTTACAAGAGGGGTGGACACTTATCCAACCAAGGTATTTCAATTTTTATTTTTAATTAATTTTCTACAAATTTCTAGAATATTTTTTTCACTTGGAAGTTCATGGGGCGGAGCTATGGCCCCTGATAGTGTTTATTGACAGAGTTAGTAAACATATACACAGAGAGAGAAGAACATTTACTTGATCGAGACACGATAAACAGGAGGGGGGCCACCGTCTTTGAGGTGACCCGACATACGAGAGGGGGACCGTCTCTGAGGTTACCCGACATACGAAGAGGCTCGCGAACTGGAAAGAAAAACATGATTGGTGTTGTTAAACAAAAGAGGGGCCACCTTGGGCTGTTCCCCCGTCTCGAGGTTCCCCGCCCAATGGCAAGAGGTCGCGAACTGGAACGCAAACATGACTTCTTATTTGACTACCACACAAAATTGGTCTTCTCACAGCCCCGCCTATTGGAGGTGGTGTATATTACCCGCTGACCAACCCGACGCCAAGGCGGCGACTCTTCTTGAGCTGACCGACATTGAGAGGTGGCAGGAACCGAGGTCCAGACATACTGTAAGGTCTAGTACCCGGTGAAGAAACATTTTTAAGTGGGTTTGTATTCTCCAAGCATGCTTGGCTTTCGCCTATCAAAACCAATTTTGTATATACGTATACATAATAGAAGGGGGGTTCCGTCGCTGAAGAGACCCGACAAACACGAGGGACCTGAGGAGACCCGACAAACACGAGGGATGCCAAAAAGAATCCAAAAGAAACATACATGCAGATGGTAGGGTTTGGCCAGGGGTCCCCTCTGACTCATGGAGAACCCTCCTCTATGAGGTAAATGAAGCGGAGCTTAACAAAGGGTTGGAGAAAGTGGAATCACTAACCCCCCAAAAGATGGACCCCCGGCTCCCCGCTGACGCAACGTGAAGAAGAAAAAAGAGAGAACCGCCAATACATAAGAAAGAAGAAAAGAGAAAACATTTAGACGAAAGAACACAAACACTTAACGTGACAAAGGGGTTAGTAGGCTGTACCCTAATGACTAGGTGAAGACCCTCTGCACAGTGGAAAGAAAAAAACCCTTTCTTTTAATTTTATTTCTTAGGGGGAAATCTTTGGTGGCTCAGGCAGAAAGGTCGTCCCCATTCTGGACATACTAGCAATGGACTGATGTGCGGAGGATATTTCAGATGATGAAGAACGAATATAAGTTTCAACTGCTGATGAAGTCCAGTGCCCCATATTTTTAATTAAATGCTGGTTAACGTTGGCTTTTGCAGCTGAAGTAGCTGCCCCTATTCTAAATGAATGAGGAGTGTAGAATTGCGAAGGAAGACCTGCTCTGGACACTACGGTGCAAAGGTGTGTTGAAAACCAATGCCTTGATACAATGGACCGGCTTGAATTGATAAACAAAGGGTCGGAGGATGAAATGGCCTTGCGTTCTGCAATGTACTTCAACATGGAAGTGAAGGCACATAGAGTAGAGTTGATCTTAGAAAGCTGAATACATTGTCCTTGTCACAGTTGATCTGTTTTTGAAATGTGAAGAAATAAGATGAAATGAGAATCTGGGATGAGCTTGAGGTCACTGCAGCAGATACCGAGGGTAGGAAAGCTGGCAATAGAAGGTACTGTATATTCAGAACATCTCAAAAACCTGAAAAATGCAGATAGACATGTGACTTCCATAGTTAAATCATCAAATGGAGAAAAACAGCCATGGCGCAGAGTTGAAATCAAGTTACTGAGAAAGCCTACAGAAATAGGCAGGCGAGCAGAAGGAGCCGGAGAGCACTTGGAAATTCCTCGTAAAAGGAGACGAACCACTGGAATTGATAATAGAGTTGGGGAATTGATGGACATCAAGTAAAATTGATACTGAATTCCTGACAAATATAGTCTGATTGTAGCTGGTGCCAGATGTAGAGAGAGTCCTTTGCATGCACTATGAACGCCATGATCCAGTCCTGGTTGAATGGAGTAGGATTAATCCTGCTTTGTAAACAAAAAGTTAAATAACATGCCCAACCTGTAGAGTACGAGGATCTGGTAGATGGGGCAAGTGCTGATGCCATGTAATCTTGAGCTGAATTAAGAAGTTTATTAATAGTTGGATTTAGTTGAAAATCAGCTGATTGAACTGTGGTGTTGCTGCTGCATATTGCAAAGCTGTGGGCAGCAAACTGTGGAATTTGGAAATTTGTAAACGAGAAAGAGCATGAGCTGCATTATTAAAAATGCCCGGTAGGTGGCGAGCTTGTATTAGGAAATTATTAGAGACTGAAATCCATAGTAGCCACCGCAGCAATTGCATGATAAGAGGGGAAGAGAAACGTCCTTTATTTATAACATGCACTGTAGTTGAATTATCACAGTAAAATAGTATTGATTTCTTAGACCAGAGATGACCCCATAGCTGGGCAGCTGCTACTAGTGGGTATATCTCTAGCAGAGCTGTGGATTTTAGATGAGGAGATATGTTTTCGATTTTCTCAGGCCATGTACTGCAAAACCATTGATTGTTAAATACACCTCCGAATCCCAGATGAGGCATCAGTAAATAAAGCCATATCGTATGGAGCTGAAATGAAATCATCATAAAACATAGAGAGACCGTTCCAGTGCTGAATAAGCGCAGACCACACTTTAATGTCTTTCCTAGCTTCTGAGGAGATATTTATATAGGAGTCCAGATTTTTTGCTGTTGATGCCAGCGCTAGCAGTCGAGATATAAACGTCCTCCCCTGTGGAATGATACGTATTGCAAAGTTAAAATAACCCAGCAATGAAAGCAGTGCCTGTTTTTTTAAATTGTTTTATTGATCTGAAAATCCTCAATGAGCAAATGAATATGGTTAAGTTTAGACTCAGGCAGACTAGCTTCAAACTTTTCTGTATCTAGAATGATTCCAAGGAATTCCAAAGAATGAAGGGGACCGATTGATTTCTCTTCTGAAAGCTGAACGCCAACTTCAGAAAATAAGATTTTAAGATTGGAAATCGCTTCTGCTGGTGCATCTGAAGGAGAAGAAATTACAAAAAAATCGTCCAGCAAGCGGAGCAAGAATGGGACATGACAGACATTAAGAAGAATCCAGCATAGTGCTTCAAATATCTTCGGGCTGCTGCGGCAGCCGAAAGTCAATTGGGTGGAAAAATAAAACTTCCCATGCCAGCATATACCAAACAGGTGACTGAGAGACGGATGGATTGGCATTACTTTAAATGCATCTGATATATCTGCTTTTGCTAACCAGGAACCACAACCTGATAATTTAATTGAATGTATTGCGTCTGCAATAGTGATGTAATGCAGGGAAAATTGATCTTGGGGAATTAATGAGTTAATGCTGCTGGTGCTTGACCCCCGTGGTGCTGATAAATCAATAATGAGATGCTTTTTTCCTGACATTTTCCTCGTGGCAATGGCGATAGGATTAATTCTATATACTGGAAAAGGAGGAGCTAAAATGTACCGACTATCAATCCTTTTATAATTTCTTTTTTGATGAGAGATTGCACTAATTGTGGTTCTTGAGTCGCTGAATAAAGATTTTTGCTTTTGAACGAGGAAGAAGGAATTTGAGTCAGACCGGTTGAAAAAACATTTTTTAATCTGTCGATCAGGTAATTGATTAAATTACTGTCGGGATGATTCTGTAATTTACTTGATAATGCTGGGATGTTTATAGGAGTAAAGACTGTGAGCATCGGGGAAAGTCACTTGCGTTTTAAAGGGCAGATTGTGTTAGCGTGAGCGTCTCCGCAATTGCTGCACATGTGGATAAGATTGCATTGCCTATTCAAACAGAAGCCAGTATTGAAACTGTTGCAGATTTGTCTTCCTCCTGAATATCGAATACTGCGCCCGTATTTGTCTTTCCTTGTGGATTGATCGAGGGGAGCTGAAGAATGTATAGGATTAGGTACTGAAGACCTGTATGAATTAGCGGCGAAACTGGGTGCTTTAGAAGTTGATACAATTGCAGCTTTAGGGCAGAGGGATGTTGAGTGAGCTGTTGAAGAGCAGACCCCACATGCGTTAGCTCTTAAACCACCAAAAATTCTGTTAAATAGATCTGGGTCAGGTTGTGCCCAATTGATGATGTAATTATCTGCTGCCAATATCGCTGCTGCTTTTGCAGAGAATGCTTTATGATGCTCAAAAAACATAGTCCCTCCGTATCTGACAGACAGCTCCACGATGTAGTATTTGTAGGAGTCCAATTCAGCTCTGCGGTTAGGATATACCGAGCATAACACATCTCTGAATATGGAGAACGCAAGGACAAATTCCCCTAATGTAAGATTTTTAAACAGTCTGGGATCTCTGGATTTTAGAGTTACTGCCAAATCTCCGCAGTCCACTACTCTATGGTCCAAGAATTCCGAAGTCGTCATTAATAGTGAAACAAGAATAATTCCTTACCTTCGAGAATGTTACGTCTGATTTGTGGAGATATAGTGTGACGTCTAGCTGCAGTTGAGGATCCATATGTAAAGGCAGTAGCGAGGTTGTATATTGGAGGATCTGCTTCGCTGGCTGAAATTAGGGCTGGACCGGAAGAAGCTGTAGGCGGCGCTGCAGTATTTGATGCTGGAATTAATGACAGCGCTGTAGATTTTGTTTTCCCTGTTCCATATTAGACACCCTTTTATCTAGATCCAACAGTTGAGAACTGACCGAAGATAGAGTATCGGCAAAAGGCTGCATAAATGATTTTATCTCGTTCAATGGCTGGCTGCTGGTTAGTGGGGCTAGTTGTAGGGGTGATTTGATCCGGAATAGACTGCCTGCTGTCTGTTTTAGGACGCTGAATGGCTGGGCGCTGCTGATTGTTTTTTTGGAGGAAAGACTGGTTCTGCTGAGACTAAATTGCAATAGAGAATAAAAAGAGACTCTCTATCACTCCCTGCTGGAATCGCATTACCGTTTTTAAGGAGGGTTTTTATCAATTTATTCATGGGCCAGTACTTCCAAAACAATCGATCCGGAGGGGCGTCCTGAGGCCGAAGTAGCTTGGATCGGCGCAGATTAGATGTTTGAGTGGCAGGAACGGTAGGCAACATTTGAACTGGAACCTGGACAAGAGCCTGATCGGGAGCCTGATCAGATGTAACTGAAATACCAGAAGGGTTGAAAGAACGGAGACTGGATGGACCCTGGATTGAAGCTGGAGGAGAATGATCTGGTAATGGCAGAAAATCCTGGGAATCCTCTGAATCCGATGACAACTGCTGTAAGTACTCCATTATTGAGGTATACGAAAGTTGATGGGTCTTGAAATCGCTTAGGTTTATGCCAAACGAAAAAACACAAGACAGCTAGGTAGAGGTGACTAATGTTTAAATAAGGTAGATTTAATTGATGACAGGAGATGATAGGTTGTTGGTGCCTAGCTCCGCCCCTTGAACCCCACCTATAGGTTAACAGTTGTGGGGTAAGTTGTGTAGATAAATGAAAAAAAAATATTTTAATGCATTTTAATTCCAGGCTGTAAGGCAACAAAAGGTGAAAATTTTGAAAGGGGGCGTAGAGTTTCTATAGGCACTGTAGGTGGACATCCCTATATACTGCTTCTTGCGGTAACGTGACGAGTAGACCTGTAGGTCACCGACTCACTGCATTCCCGACCCGTTACCTGTGCCTAACAAAGAACGAAGTTACCACACCTGTACCGTACCATACCAACCCGGTGCAAGTTACCGAACCAAGCGGTTACCATCCCGGTACCGCTCCAGTTCACGTACCATACCGAGGGGAACCTTATCAAATATACTGTACTGTACCGAACGGCACTTAGGTACCGTACCGGTATTGAAACGACCGGTACCGTTCTGTTTTAAACTACCGTACAGAGGGTACTTTACCGAGTGTACCGTACTGACCAGGCGCTGTGGCACCTAACTGGTACTAAACCAACCCGGTGCCATCCCGGTACCGTACCGTATCAACTCAGTGCAAAGTCACTGAACCGGTTCCCAACTGCGGTACCATCCCTGGTCCAGAACTAGAGGACTAGGTTTTGGGTCTTGACCCGTCCTGTTACATTAATGTACCGCAGTGTTGCTGCTTGAGCAGGCAGGTCCAGCCTGCACTGGGAGGAACGTTGTTTACATCCCCAGTCTGGTACGAAGCAGGCCTTGTTGACAGACCTGTTGCTGGCTTGGCCTGAGGGAGCAATGCATATTCTTACTGTACATTGCTTGCTATTTGCATAATGCCTGGGTTTTATCCCTGTGCTAGCAGCCTCAGAGACTGGCACAGCCAGCTGCGCCTGCGGCCAGAGATGTTATTCAGAACCGGCCCACGGCCATTCACTGTGGCTATAATAAGTTCCGATGCAGTGGCAAGAGCCTCAGGTCAAGTCACAAGGTGAGAAGCGGCGCTAGGTGTTTGCTGCCACAGGCCCAGGACTATTGGCATCAGTGCACCACATGCATCTGAGTACTTTTTACCTTGTTACCGGCTACAGTTCAAACACGGTCCCCTTCCCTTTCGGGATGTAACTGCAGCTCAGTCACAGACCCACAGGTTGCCGCTGGAGGTAGCTGCTTTGCTTCAAAAACAGGCTATTTGTTTGGTATATACCCCCTCCAGCTGGAGGACTGGTTCTACTCCATGCCTAAGGTGGTAGACCAATCCTCGACCTCAGGCAGGTCATCCTGTATCTGAGCCGAAGGAGGTTCAGAATGTTGAAGATGCAGCCAATCAGGCCAAGTGACTGGTTCACCATGGTGGACCGCAAAGACGCCTGTTTCATATTCCCGTAAAACTGGCACACATGAAGCTTGCTGTTTGGCACCTCTCTAGCTCCTCGTGCTTTTTTGAGGTGCAGAGAAGCTGTACTGGAACCATTGAGAGGACTCTATTATTTGGACGGCTCATTTGTGCCCAGTCTCCAGCTCAGACAGACGCTGACACGTAATGGGTCACCAGCCACCTTCAACGGTTGGGCCTCATGCGAAGAGCCAGCTCATGCCTTTACAGACAACCTCCTATCTACGAGTGTGCTTGGACTCTGGGTCCATGCTGTCCACTCTGTCGGATGGCAGAGTGCAAAGAATTGCTGCCTGTTTAGAGCTATATCAGCTCAACAAAGCACTCATGGTAATGATGTACCAGAAATTCTGGGCTTAATGGCAGCAGCTTCTCAGATCCTACCTTTGGGTCTCCTGTGTATGCACCCTCTGCAAGCCTGGTTCAACAGCAGGACTTTTTCAGCTTGTACTGAAATGCCAGTGCCTATTGACAGTGTTTTGTCTCTGTCTAAAGGCACTCTTTTGGTGAAAACAGTCTGCCAATCTATACCTTGGCATAGCTCTGGGCAGTGTCACTAGAAGGGAGACTGGTTTAAACCCTAATGCAGCTCCTGAACTTCCAGCCACGGAGACTGCCCAAGCACCGTGACCTGCTCAATCAGGCATGAGGGACCTTATGGCATTCCGCCCATCAAGCCTGTAGCTCTGGGTCTGGCCCCTGAATGGCTGCATTGAGCCGTCTGAGTCTGTCCAATAAGGTTATTGATAGGGGTGAGTTAGACTATTCAAATATTCAAATATTCTACATTAAATTATCATTTGAATACTTTGACAGAGGTTTGAATACTCAAAAAAGTGTTAACCAATAATTGTTTTTAAATTAATACATTATTTCTTAAACAAATGGAAAAATGCGCCGACTACACTGGGGAATGTTTTTTTGGTGAGGTAAAACTCTCATCTCACTGACCACTGCAGATATAACAGATACAATGACAGCTTCGAAGAAGAGCAACGCTTGTAATTATTTTGATAAATTAAATGAGACCACTGCAGCACAAGTTTGTCTAATCACAGATCAACGACTTCAATTAATCATCCCATTATGACCGATTCATGGACCGCATGGAATGCAGCGTATTATATTACTATCACATGCCATTTTATTAAAGAGTAGGAGATGGAAAGTTTTGTTTTGCAAACTCGCGCTATGAGAAAAGGTAATGTTGCATTTTACCCCATGAAATACATTTTAATTTGAGGTTAAGTTACTCCGAGACCCGAAACAATATCTGGAGCAATGTTCACATTTATATATAACATTTACGTTGGGCACGCACAGAGAAATAGGAACACATTGTATTTTAGACTTTTTTTACTCTACGCAGCCGGTGTGAAAGCTTCCATAAGATGTACAGTATGTTACGTTGTACACTGACAGTTTGACGCAACGCGCCTGGTGTGAAAGTACCTTTAGATTACAAAGTAATATTTAAAATCACATTTAATCAAATGCACCAAATAATTCAATAAACGTATATATTTACCACTCTGGGTTGAGGGAAATTGATATAGTCTCAAACAAAAGGTAAAGGATGTAGATGGCGTCTCCTCGTGGTGAAAACGGTGTTCAGGAAGTTGAAACTGGAGATCCTAAATGGCGTCTAGTCAGGTGTTTATGAAAGAAACAAAATGGCTTCCAGAAAAAGCAACTGAAAAAACAAAATGGCTCATGAAAAAATATGGATTTCAAGCCTCATTTCAGACACAGTAGATGACACACAGTTCTGAAGACAAAGTTTAACTTGCAGCAACTTTTAAAGAGCTGTCTCTTTAAAATTGCTGCAGTGTTAGTTTCACAGCAGCTTCAGTCAGATTAAGCATTCTTAGGTTTTTGTAAAAATGATAACTTATTCATTAAGCATTGTTTTACTTTTAAAAGTTAAATTCAATTATGTTTCTATCAGATTTAAATGATTGCTTTTTAGCGAGATCATACCAAAATACCATTTGCAATTATATCGATCTCAATAAAAGTAATAATTATTTGCTACAAGTCTCATTTTAAAGACGTTTACAGACTGTTTGTTTATACAGTAGGCTCTGCGTATAGGAACACCTCCTAAGAGAACACCCTTGTGGTGAAACTGATTTTTCCTATTATCTGTGCTCTGCCTAAAGGAACAGGAACAGGAACTTTGCTTAAAACTTTGCACCTTTTTGGCACCACTAGCAATTGGTTCACAACTGGTACAGTCCTGTTTTTGTAACCCGATAACTCATGATCATCAACCTTAAATTCAAATGGTGTATTCAATCTTTTTAAAAGTGACTTGTCATCATATCATTACCTTGTTTATTATTCTAATTTCCATAAGCGCACCTCATCACTACAAAATGGCATGTAAACAAACGGTGAAATGAACAGCTGTTTACAAAACATTAGAAATTGTTCAAGCTTTTGAAAAAAAACCTGAACCTGAAGTAGAGATTTTTGGCCTCAACGCTAAGCGCTATGTTTGGCGCAAGCCTAACATCGCACATCATCCTGAGAACACCATCCCTGCCGTGAAGCATGCTATGGGGATGCTTCTCTGCGTCAGGGACTGGAAACCTCGTAAAGATAGAGGGCAAAATGGATCCAGCAAAGTACAGAGAAATCCTGGAGGAAAACCTGCTGCAGTCTGCAAGAGACCTGGGACTTGGGAGAAGATTTATCTTCCAGCAGGACAATGACCCCAAACATACAGCCAAAGCCACACTGGAGTGGCTTAAAAACAAAAAAAGGTCAATGTCCTGGAGTGGCCCAGTCAAAGCCCGGACCTCAATCCAATTGAGAATATGTGGAAAGAGTTGAAAATTACTGTTCACCAAAGGTCCCCATCCAACTTGACGAAGCTTAAGCAATTTTGCAAAGAAGAATGGTAAAAATTGCAGTGTCCAGATGTGTAAAGCTGGTAGAGACTTATCCAAATAGACTCATGGCTGTAATTGCTGCCAAAGATGCCTCTACCAAATATTGACTCAAGGGGGTGAATACTTATGCAATCAATTATTTTCTGTTTTGTATTTGTAATTAATTTAGAACAATTTGTAGATTTTATTTTTAACTTTGACATTATGGACTTTTTTGTGTTGATCAGTGGCAAAAATTCCTAACTAAATACATTTTGATTCCATGTTGTAACACAAATAATGTGGAAAAGTCCAAGGGGGGTGAATACTTTTGAGAGCCACTGTAAGAGTGTAGAGTTCATCATTCTCAGGTAATCTTCAGCGTTTGATGAACTCCGCACAGAGTAAACTATACTAACTCTTGTACAGAAGAGGATGGAATGTTAAATATTAGTAGAATATGCCACAGATAATACTGAGGCGCAAATTTATAAAGGGGGTAAAACCCACAGCAAAATGCTAGGTAATGTGCGTGTTCAGTATGGCAGCACTCATCGTCAAAATAACAACCTATTTTATAAGACTAATTAGATAAAGCAGGAGATTCCACACTCAACCAATTTAAATACCCTTCACCGCAATTAGCGGTAGAGAATTGCACTTCTCACAATAAATAACGTGTTTGGGTCAACCCTGCTTTTGTAGGCTACACATTCCAAAAGAAAATGAATGGCACACAAAGACCTCAGCCTGGTACTAGCCATGGTGATGAGGATGCTGAAATTTACCACTATGGAATTGGCGATTTTGGTACAAGCAGTACTTGTAACACAAGAAGATGTGTTACAAGCTCGAAATACATCACCATGACAAATAAATAAAATATGGAATGTGTGGTGGCTTCTTAATAAACAAATTTACCACAGCGTTTGTAGTAGATTGCTTATAGATTACGACACATCATCCAGTTACTGTGCTTCGCATATTAGTTCAACTTATTTCGTATAGAATTATTCCAAGCATATAGACTTTTCAAACTTCAGAAACAATACGTTTTATTTACTTGCATCCATGGCAGTCAAATGGGTGGATAATCCTTTCATTGTTGTACAGCAATATGTTCAGCAACAATACAACTGCATACAAACAGTCTTCAGTTTAACTATGACTTATATCTTCTTAAATTCTTATGCAGTTACATCTCTCCTATTTATTATGTTTGTCTGTATTTCGTACTCTACGTCTGATTTTAAAGCATATCTGTATGGTATATATGGTCAAAAAACTGTACTTGCTCAAGCTACAAACCAACTGCATCATCTGTCCCTCTGTCCTTTTTTTTACCATTTTCTTTCCAACTCAAATTTAACAATACTGCCTGAACCAGTATTATTAAATACCAGAATACCATACTACAATAAATAAATTCTGTTGGCATTACTAAAATAACAGTGGATGATGAGCCCTCATTGTATATGAGACTTTCTCTTTCGTGTGCCTCAGAATATCGTTCCATCTTTTCATAATCTCCTCCACTGTTCTTTTGCCTACAAGAAGTAAAGGCTCTCGTTAGAACCTTGCTTTGTCACTGTGGGAAGACCTTTTTAGGTGCTTCTAAGAATCTTTTTTACATGGATTCTATATTCTCTATTTGCAGAGTTTCTGTTTTGTCATGTAAGATATGCAACATGTATTGAAAATTGGAGTTTGCAAAACAAAATGATACCGGTATTATAAACCGTAATTTACAACCTGATTTGATCAGAACGGTTAAAAAATTGAGCTCTTTGCAAAATGTGATTAAATCTTTATTAATCCTTGAAAACAGCATCTCCTCCTTGCTGCAGACAAATCTCCTACATCACCTTGCCTTGTATATACCCTACTGTCTTACTGCAGCAAATTAATGCCTGCTTTTCAGAGTTCTTAAAATACTCATGTGAATACGAGGCCCGCAATTACCGGCAGCTTTAATAAATTAGACAGAATATTTAATAGACTTAAATTGAAAAATCCCCTCCCAATTTTAGCGGTGTCATCCAGAAACGCCCCAGAATTACAAATGCATATACAGAATTACATATGCATATACAGAATTACATACGTATCAAGGGCTGAAGCACACAGAGACAATGCTCCCACAAATCATGTATTAATTGCACGTTTATGCCATTGCATGTGTTTTATAAATCCCATCCAAGAATTCAGAACCCACAGTCCCCATTTTACGGTCGTAAAACATGCGCAATCCTTTTATAAATCTGGGCCTATGTGAGCAAAAGAAGGTTGACAGCAAGAGATATCTAAATTATAATGTTTGATAAAAGTCTCGAAGGATACCCACATTGCTGAATTGCAGATGTCCTGTGTCGGGACAGATTTTAGTTTTGCCCATGTAGAATCCATTCCCCTCACAGGGCTTTGATAGATCCTGTGGTTGATTCGTTATCTAATTTGTAGGAGAATGAAATGCATGTTTGAAATTGTTTGAAACAGGGTCTGGTTTGCCCTGGTTTTGTGAATTGAAAGGTAAGAATTAATGTTCCCTCATTTCCTCTTCAGCAGGTCAGTACTGCTTTGTCTCAGGAGGGAGATCAGAACAGCCTCGTTGGAAGAGTCGACGAGGGAGTGGATGCATTCTTCTCCAAGAAGGTTACTAAAATGGATACCAAAAAGTAAGAATATATTTTTCATTGGGCAAGGAAAAATTTCTTTGAATTTCCCCCCACTCCACCTTATTGTGTTAGCGAGCTGTGTTTTTAAAATCCAAGATACAAAACTAAACATAAATAAGTGGGCACATGTGAGAGTGAAAGAACTACCAACTCAAATCATGGGAGTTAAAACGTGGTTCAAGATGCTGTTATTTATCCAATAATTGACACCTGAAATTTTAATTAGTGTCCCACTCTATACCATTGAGTCAACAGTTGTCTTTTTATTGTCCTGTTTTTTCCAGAAGGCCTTCTGTGAAGTCCGATTCTCAAGAGGGAGGGGAAACGGAAGAAAAGAAGAAGCGGGACTCCAGGAAGAGCGGCTTTCTCAACCTGATCAAGTCCCGGTCCTCCAAGTCAGAGCGTCCCCAGACAGTAGCTGTGAGCGAGGAGCCCACCTCCCCCAAGAGCTCAGTGATAGGCCCTACAGTGGAGCCTACCTCCCCCAAGAGCTCCGTGAAGAGCCCTGCAGTGGAGCCCAGCAAAGTGAAGGAGGTGAAGCAGGTGTTGACAGACCAGAGCAGTAGCTCGGACCGCTCAGAGGAGCTCAAGACCCCTGACTCCATGGACGAACACTCGGAAGACTCGCTGAAGGGCGACAGCAAGCCAGAGGGAGGCAAGGGCAGTCCACAGGGAGGGAGGCGCTATGGAGTCCAGGTTATGGGCAGTGGACTGCTGGCTGAGATGAAAGCCAAGCAAGAGAAGAGAGCAGCTGTGAGTCATAAGGTGAGTATCATTAAATTGTTCAGCTTACTTTGCTTTCTTGAAAAACACTTTGAAATTAGAATGAAAAGTGTCCGTGTTCAGTAAGGAAAACATGCATATAGTCATGTGATTAATTTGCAGCAGGCTTTTAGGCTTTTAATCAGGTCTGATTTAGCGCGTGTTTTTTTTATATATTATATATATTATATACACACACACACACACACACACACACACACATATATATATGCTAATTAATGATGTTAATAAATAATTCAAGCTAATTACTGTGTATAAAAGCCTCCCTTGGTCCTCATTGTGGCGTGGGGTGTTACGGTGGAGTGCAGAGGTGGAAGGAGAGGTGTATGGTTTACGGAGAAAGAGATTTGTTGTGAGTACCAACAAAAGAGCGTTTGGATACAGGTGAGTGGCTTAACTTCCCTGTTGTCAGATTGGTTCACCTTGGTAGTAAAGAATACCTATTTCCACATCTCAATAAAATCAGCGCACAGAAAATACCTGAGGTTCGCTTTTCAAGGCATAGTGTACCAGTTCTGTGTTCTACCATTAGTCCTCTCTCTGGCTCCATGTGTTTTCACAAAGTATGTGGAAGCCATTCTGACCCTGTTGAGACATCGGAATCCTCAGCTATCTGCACGACTGGCTCATGTGTGCAGGGTCTCCAGCACAAGCACACAAAACTCATCACCAACCACCTACATCAGTTAGGTCTGAAAGTGAACAATGCAAAGAGTCCACTAATGCCCACCCGGATAGACCTATTTGGTTGGCCACCCTGTAGGAGGACAGAATGGACAGAGTAACCGCCTGCCAAAAGTAGTTTCAACTCGGCAGGGTACTTCCAGTAGTGGTTTTCCAGAGGCTTCTGGGTTTGATGGCAGCAGCATCGAATACCCTCCCACTGGGTCTTCTACACATGCGCCCTCTGCAGCTCTGATTCAACCACATGGTTCATCAACTGGTGGTGAACCACAACAAGCTTGTGACGGTGTCAAATCACTGTCTACAGGCGAGAGAGGTCATCACCACAGATGCATCCAACTCAGGTTGGAGCGGAGTGTGGGAAAGCTGGGGTGTGCAAAGTGTGTGGCAACCCCCCTGGGAGGGTCGCCACATCAATGTTTTGGAACGGCAAAGTGATAAAAACAGACTCTACTTGTTCCAATATGGGTACAAGAGGGGTACGTTCCAGACATGGTGTTTGGCTCCTGGGTTCAAACCCACGACATGACCTTTTTGATGAGGGGAAATCCCCCTCTACTCTAAAGGTCAATTTGGCAGCCATTCCGGTGTGCCATGTAAAAATCTATTCAGTCTCCCCAGGAGCTCATTTTCTGGCAGAGCAATTTTTGAAAGGCCCCCAGCAACTTAGGCCCCCGGTGAAGGATTTAGGTCCTATCAGGAGGTTAAATGTAGGTGCTTAATGCATTGACAAACCTGCATTTGAGCCCATGCACTCAGCGGAGCTCAAATCTTTATCTTTCAAGGCAGCTTTCTTGCTTGCAATTGCCTCCTCTAAGCGGATGAGTGAAATGCAAGCATTTTCAATTTTTTAAGCTTTTTTAAAGGCCAGACAATGGTCATCTTTCATACTAACCCAGCTTTCCTGTCAAAGACCATCTCAGTTTTCCACATAAATCAGTCTCTGGAATTGGAGGCTTTCCATTACCCCCCATTCCAGTCTGACAAAGAGCATCAGCTCCATATGCTTTGCCCAGTGCGCGCGTTAGCATATTTTATGGAGCATACTAAAAGCTGGAGGGAGTCGGAACCACTGTTTGTTTGTTACGGGGCTCAGTCCCAGGGACAGAGCCTGTCACTGTTAAATAAAACCAAGTGTTATATTCTACGTTGGCATTGGAAATTACTTTTTATTCAAGTTATATTAATATGAGTAAAAAAAGTTTAAACAATGTTAAACTCTGAATATTTAGCCTGTATGTGATAAAAGACAATGGATTACATCGAAATGTTTCCAAAATGACCGTATAGATAGATACCGCCGACATTCAAAATGACTTGGCACTAATTGATCTTGAGACATTGTAAACTATAAACTATGGATGAGGATACATGTTTATGTTTGGAATTTCTTAAATATGATCCATGTGACCCAATGCCAAAAGATCGCCTCATTCGAGAGCATTACATTAAACATGGACCAATTCAGCTGACAGTTGACCAGAAAAGCAATACAGGTGAGCAGGCCCTGTGAAAATCTCAGATTTATTTATTTATTTATTTATTTTTTAATTCACCTGTAAAGTTGCGTATTTCGCAAAATGTGCACAGAACTATTTTATTAATTGCATACAGATTATTATTTTTTTAAACAGCAAATAGAGAGATAAATGCACTGATGCATACATCTTCAAAATAAACGTCAAAGTTATTCAAGCACTTTACAATAGCTTGTGAAACAATGTTGTAATTAACAGTTGATTTGTTCATTCTTTTTGATCTTTTTGTTTTACAGTCTCATGACAGCACTTCAAGTACAGATCAGCACGACGGAAGTGGTTCAGGTATGTTTGCTTAACTTCAGTGTAGTCTATAGGCTGTTAAACTTAACTTGACCTACATGTGAAGTTGAGCAGCTAGCTTGAGCTGACAGCATGTCTGTTAAAAACATGCAGACAGGGGTTTAATCATATTTAAACTTGATTTGTTAACAGATGATGACATACTGCTATTTGTTGTTATCTAAAGTAAACTTACCCTGAGCCCTGTCTCATTATGTGTGATCTACTGATAGCAGAGTTTGTGTACAACATATATCAATTGTGTATTCCCTTCTTTTTGTGTTATATTAGTAACTAAGGGCCACAATATCCCATCTGAGAGCCTGTTGCCTGGGGGGAAAGGCGATTCCCCAGAGAACAACCTGAAGAATGAAGCCAAGCCTGAGGCTGGAGTGAGGTTGCACAGTTCTTCCACAACCCCCACCAGCCCGAAACCCCCCCCACAGGCCAACAAGCCCAGTCTAATAGGACGGCCTGCTGTTCCGCAGAAACCCTGGAGTAGCAGGAGCACAGGTACATTGCTTGAGTGTGCTGTCAGCCCATTATACAATGGATTTAATATTTTAATATTGCCTTTATTATTCAGTATTTTAGGGTTGCCTGCTGGCATCTTTGAGTGGTATTGACTGTCAGAATACAAGGTGCTCATTTTGGAAAGTGTACTTTTTAAATTAAAAAAAAAAATGTTAAGGTTAATGTGCACAGACTGAACTGTTTATTTTTAACACTATCCTAGAGGAAGGCCCAGAGTCTCCAGCTGGAAGCTTCTGTCTGCTGCCACACTCTTTGAAGCGAGGCCCTTCAGAGAAGGAGAGAGATGGGCAGAGCAGCCCTCTGTTCAGTGGATCTGGCAGCTGCTCTCCAGCACAAGAAAGTAAGGGGTTTTGTAGGCTCTGCTGTTGTTGATTGTGACAACCGGTGGGTGTTGGGTGTTTTTCTTCTCCATCAGAAAATAAAAAAAGCCTTCAGAGTAAGTAGTAGAAAAGTATGCTCCTTATATTTTTCATATATACAAATTGGCCCAGTTTTTTATATATTTAAAATATATGGGATATGCACCATATATTTTCAACACATGAAATAAATGTATGGATTACAACTAAAATATATTTTAAATATATTCCATATATTTGAGATATGTAAATAAGGGGACAGTTTCTATATATGAAAAAAATAAGGATCTTATGTCTCTACCATATATTAAAAAGATATGTTTGTTCCATAAGGGAAAGAGCAACTCAGCCCTAGTATGGAATATCGGGGTAATCTTGTCAAATGTATTCGTCTTTTGTTTAGAATCACTTTTTCTGTTTCCTGTTTCAGCCTTCAGTGTTTTGTTTTTTTTAAAACTCAGTTTATAGCACTCATTTGGTGTCTGTTGATCTCTTGGAAAACATATATTTTCTCTTAAGTATTGCTGGTACACCTGAATGTAACCATTGACTGGTTTAACCTGCAACATTCTGCCCCCAGTGGAGGTTATATCATTTATTATGTAACAAAGTATGTTTTTCAGATATTTATAAGATACTGCCACATTTTGCTCTGTCAAAGAGATGTATTTTAAAGAAGACTTGTAGTTCTTAGGATTTATTGGGTGTGACAGTTTAGAACTAAAAGGGAACATAAACTTTTACTCCCAGTCTGTTAGTAAAGGTAATTGTGGAAGGCTTTCATAGGCAAACAGTCAGTTTTCATTAGAAAACTCATTAGTGAAAGTGCATTTGAGAATATGCTGCTTTTAAGGCTGTCTGGTTTCAAAGAATACAAAAAAAAAAAAAAAAACTTTAAAATAGCAGTTATGATTTATTACTTGCACCGTTACTGTGAGAGTGTTCAATTTTTACGTCAGGTGAGCAGTAGGTGACTTTTTAAAAAATGTATATTTAGATTGAGTAAAGAAAGGTACCTTTTCCTGAATAGAGATTACGGGGATGATAGCAAAGCTGGTACAGATCATGACAAGACACCCAGTGGAGGGAAAATAACCCAAAGGCAATCCTCCACCAGTGCTGCAGAGGAAGTGTACGAGTGTGAGCACAGGAGGTCCCTCCCCGAATTTTCTAAATATCAAAACCGCTTCTGCACCAACCGTGAAAGATTATGAAGTTCATGATTCTTGTAAGTGCAAAAAAAAAATCCTAGCCTTGAATCTATAGTAAATATAAAATCTACGAAGTGCTTTTAACAAGTGGGCACTAGCAAACTGAAGCTTTTTTCATATACTTCCAAGAAATGCAAAACAACTGGATTTGTATTTCTTGATTGGTTTGTACAACTACAAAAAGACAATTCCAAAACTATCAACTAATTAAACTGGAAATGGCAACAAAAGAGAGCTTTGATATCCACAACATTCCTCTCACTAGTGCTAGTTCAAAAGCATAATTTCTCATATTGCTTCTCACTGCAACTTTTCATTGCTTCCAAAAAATGGAAAAGGCTGAATTAGTACAGCTCAAAAGTATGACAATGGACGATTATTTGTATGTGTTACATTTCACTTTTTCCATTTTTATTTAATTTTATTTACAGTATTTTATATGACAATTTTTTATTCTTTATGTTAAGACAACATTTTAGGAGTAAATCAAATGTGGTTGAATACTAGAGTAACTGTACACCTGCAAACTTGTTTGTATTTGCCATTGTTCTCACTAGATCATTTTCATGACATTTAATCAATTTAAACTTGTAGGACATGTAAGAATATTTACCTTTCATAAAGGAAGTTTAATACTTTGTAAATTCCCTAGTAATTTGCAAACATGCCTACTGAAAAAGAAGCTTGGTATTCACAGGCAGGGTCGAATAGGTCCTGGAAATCCTGAAAAGTGCTTGAATTTCATTTGGTAAAATTAAAGTACTGGAAACTTTTAGAAAAGTCCTTAAGTACTTGATTTTTTTTTTCTCCCCTTAGAAAATGGTCTTAACTTTCGATCCTCACTTTATTAATAGGTTTAATGGCAATTTTTAATCACGCGGTTGGTTTTTCATATTGTTATGTACAGACTTGGGCAAAGTACTGCATACTGAATGTAATAAAATATCTTTAATAAAACAAAATAAGATTTCCATAGGTCAATCAGACAAATGTATTTGTCAATAAATGAACTGAAACAGTGAATAATGCATACGTTTCAAAAACTGGGCTGAGACATGACAATTCATAAGCTTATGTGTTTTCTACGCTTTAACTTTCTACTTTAACTATAATAAACGTGTTTATTAATAGATTTATTTATTTCTTTAACCGAGCGCTATGTGGTTGGCAGAGTGTTAAATATCCATAAATAGTTCTAAAAGTGTAGTTTGTTCCAGAAGCAGTACTGCATGGGTTTGTGTATTTGTAAATAAACAAATGTATTAATTCAGACTAGTTTTAGATCATGCTTTAAGCTTGATCGTTTTTATCTAAGCTGTTCTGTAACTTCATTAATGTTATAATGGTTATGTTTTGTTACAATGAATGAGATCACTTTGACGTTTTTTTTTTTTTTTAATGGAGAATAGATGGACATTATTTCCCAGACACAATATGAATCAATAAATAAATATGTATTACTTGTCATGAGGCATGTTCATCAACATATGAAATGAAGATTTACTAAACCAATCAGTGTACCTCAAGACAGTCTCGCGATAACAAGTAGCGTTTGAGAAGGTAAATAAACCATTTTAATTTAGGTTTGATGATGATGAATTCCATGGCCTGTATGAACCCTACACATGTCTTCAGTAACTTCTATCCTGTATATCTTTAGTTAACTGAATATTCATTTCAAATTAATCAATTAAATATATATATATATATATATATATATATCAGTATATATTATATTATATATATTTAAAAATCATTAAGTTGCTTCATATCCAGTATTATGAAAACAAAACTTGCCAATACGGTTAATTATGTCGGCAGTCCATTTAATTAGGTTCCAAGACGATTTTCTGCTAAAAGAATTTGGACGTTAGTTAGTTGTATCGGTAGTAGTACATAAACAGGATAGGGAGGTCTTTGTCATGATCCCTCCAATTCCCGTGGACTTCTTTATGAAGTTCGATATACCTCTAGACAAACACTTCATGAATATAAGTTTGTGAAAAAATCTTCAAAATTCAAAACATTAAACCCTTAGATTGGAAAATGTTTTAAGTTTGTGAACATTGAACCAGGGTATCTAACCTTTAAGCACGAAACATCCAGAGTGATCAAAAAATTCGTTCTTGTAGGTTCACGAGCAGCCTGGTTTGATTAAATGCTTACCAATATCATAGTCATAGCTAGACAAATTAGGTATCAGGCACGAGTGTGTTGAATTGCATGCGTTTACAAAAAAAATAAAGAAATTGTAATGATTTTTGTATTCTTAACATTAAAATCTTTGAAAAATGTTTTAAAACTTCAACAAAGGGCAAGTTGTTTCCCGTGCCTGGCGTAACGAACATTGTGGTACACCAGTGTCACATTTAGAAACTTTGGACTATGACACCACTGTTCTCACTGTGAATGAAACTTACTTTGGAAACATGTGACTCCATGTACCGAGTGTTTTCAAAAAGTATAGGGGAACTGGAAAGACTTTCAGTTTTCGCTTCCTAGCATCCTCATCACCATGGCTAGTACCAGGCTGAGGTCATTGTGTGCCATTCATTTTCTTTTTGGAATGTGTAGCCTACACAAGCAGGGCTGACCCAAACATGCTTTTTATTGTGAGAAGTGCAATTCTCTACCGCTAATTGCGGTGAGGGGTATTTAAATCGGTTGATTGCGGAATCTCCTGCTTTATCTAATTAGTCTTATAAAATAGGTTGTTATTTTGACGATGAGTGCGGCCGTACTAAACACGCACGTTACATAGCATTTTGTGGTGGTTTTTTCCCCCTTTATAAATTTGCGCCTCAGTGTTATCTGTGGCATATTCTACTAATATTTAACATTCCACCCTCTTCTGTACATGCGCTGGTATAGTTTACTCTGTGTGGAGTTCATCAGACGAGGTAAGAAAATGAAGATTACCTGGAGTATGGTTTCTTCATAGAATGATGGACTCTACACACTTACAGTGGCTCTCAAAAGTATTCACCCCCCTTGGACTTTTCCACATTTTATTCTGTTACAACATTTAATTAGGAGTTTTTGCCACTGATCAACACAAAAAAGTCCATAATATCAAAGTGAAAAATAAAATCTACAAATGGTTCTAAATTAAATACAAATACAAAACAGAAAATAATTGATTGCATAAGTATTCACCCCATTTGCTATGACACACCTAAATAAGCTCTGGTGCAACCAATTGCCTTAAGAAGTCACATAATTAGTTGAATGGAGTCCACCTGTGTGCAGTTAAGGTGTTTCACATGATTTCAGGTTAAATACACCTGTCTCTGGGAGGTCCCACAGTTGGTTAGTACATTTCCTAACAAAAACTACATCATGAAGATGAAGGAACATTCAAAGCAAATCCGGAATAAGGTTCTTCAAAAGCACCAATCAAGGGTAGTATATAAAAACATTTCCAAGGCATTGAATATCCCCTGGAGCACAATAAAGTCCATTATTAAGAAATGGAGAGAATATGGCACAACTGTGAATCTATCTAGAACAGGCCGTCTTCAAAACGAGTATCCGGGCGAGAAGGACACTAGTCAGGGAGGCCACCGAGAGACCTATAGCAACTCTAAAGGAGTTACAATCTTCCACGGCTGAGCTGGGAGACACTGTGCATGTGGCAACAAGAGCCTGGGTGCTTCACAAAACTGGCCTTTGTGGGAGAGTGGCAAAAAGAAAGCCATTCTTGAAAAAAACTTGCATCAAATCACGGCTAGAGTTTGCCAGAAGGCATGTGGGAGACTCTGAGACCAAGTGGAAGAAGATTCTATGGTCTAATGAGACCAAAATAGAGCTTTTTGGCCTCAATGCTAAGCACTATGTTTGGCGCAAGCCTAACAACGCACATCATCCTGAGAACACCATCCCTACTGTGAAGCATGGTGGTGGTAGCATCATTCTATGGGGATGCTTCTCTCTGTCAGGGCCTGGAAAGATTGTGAAAATAGAGGGAAAAATGTAGCAAAGTACAGAGAAATCCTGGAGGAAAACCTGCTGAAGTCTACAAGAGACCTGGGACTTGGGAGAAAATTCATCTTCCAGCAGGACAATGACCCCAAACATATAGCCAAAGCCACACTGGGGTGGCTTAAAAACAAAAAGGTCAATGTCCTGGAGTGGCCCATTCAAAGCCTGGAGTTCAATCCAATTGAGAATGTATGGAAAGAGTTGAAATTGCTGTTCACCAAAGGTCCCCATCCAACTTGACGGAGCTTGAGCAATTTTGCAAAGAAGAATGGACAAAAATCGCATTGTCCAGATGTGCAAAGCAGGTAGAGACTTATCTAAATAAACTCATGGCTGTAATTGCTGCCAAAGGTGCCTCTACCAAATATTGACTCAAGGGGGTGAATACTTATGCAATCAATTATTTTCTGTTTTGTATTTGTAGTTAATTTAGAACAGTTTGCAGATTTTATTTTTCACTTTTACATTATGGACTTTTTTTGTGTTGCTCAGTGGCAAAAACTCCCAATTAAATCAATTTTGATTCCATGTTGTAACACAATAAAATGTGGAAAAGTCCAAGGGGGTTGAATACTTTTGAGAGCCACTGTACCAGCTGGGGTTCCTACTGGAACAGTCTTGTATTACACAGCTACTCTTCTAGTAGCACTCAGGAATTACTTATAGACAACTACTGTGCTTCCATGTCAAAGAATTAGACAGACATTGACAGGGAAATCACTTCAAAATCAAAATCCTGTGGTTTGTTAAGTCAGGAAACTGTTCAAAAAAAGAACAGTAACAGAGTTGTAGATGGCACCATTTAGAGAACATTATTCTCTAAATGGTGTAAAATAGTAAGGGCATGTGAGCCCAATAGACCTCAATATTAGGGTCTACATTTGGAAATGCTTAGGACTCTGAAGGTAGGAATCCTTATTGGTAAATGTATATACTTGTTGTGACAACCTGCTCTGTTTCTGAATTTACACAGCAGTGTGTCCACCATCCATGTCGGAAGCAACTCAAAGACAGAGCTCCAGGCAACACTCAGGGAACGATGGGTCAAAGCCAAAAGAGGGGTCCCCTGGCAAAGACAAGCAGGAGAACAAGTCGTGTGACTCTGGAGAGGAAGGAGACAAGGACTTTATTTTTGTATAAGAACAATAAACTTTGCAGCAGTCTACCCATGTGGGTCTTTTTTTTTGATTTTCAAGAATGATTATTCACCAGATTTGCATTACAAATTATGTTGGTTTAATGCTGATCTTTGCAATCCAATTAGTAGTTGAATTTTCTTAATTTATTTTTCAACTTGCATGACCTAAACCGTCTATTATTTGCCTTTTTATTTTTCTTGTTTGGGGGTTTTGGTTTTCTTTGTTTGGGGAAATCCAGTGTTCCTCTGTTGTCCTTGAAATGTTTTCACATCTCAGTAAAGCAGAGTAATGGGAGTGGGCAACTGTATGTTCATTCCTCTCCAGTATAATAGATATAATTGCGTAATTAACTACTTTGGCCTTTTCATTTCTTCTGTTAACCATTTAAAATGTGGTAGGTACACCGACCCTGACTGGAATGGCCACTTTTGCCCACCCCAAGCTATAAGGACTACTTGTTCTGCATGGCTTATTGTAGCATAATTCAAGGTAACAGATTAAGGACAAGCATTTGGTAAACTTTAACCTCTTTTTAATAAAACAAGAAGCAAAATACACAATTTCTAGTATTTAATTTATTTAATTTAATTTAACAAATAATCGTATCAAAAAAAAAAATTTCATTTAAAGAATGTTCAATAGTTCCGAGCTGACTTACCGTATACTTTGTGCCGTTGTCGTGATGGAGGATGGACTGTCTGCCAGTCAGCCTAGGAGCAGATGATATCGTTTTGTAGAATGTCTTGTTACATGGCTGCATTAGTTTGATCATCAATCACATGAATGTCTCCAGTCTTTGAATGCTTCAGATTCCTGTTCATATTTCTTTATGAATTTTCTTTTTCGATCACTATTATGCCTGACGCATGTAAATCTTTCCTTTAAGTCCTTGGCTGTTAATCTTGGATTTTGTTTAGCTGCTCAGATGATTCTGCTACTTGTTGTACCTGTGACTTAACCGTGAATTAACTCTTTTGTCTGTGCTGCGTTGCCAAAAAATTCACCTTCAACAGATGTTGAAAACAATCACCTGTTTTTTTTTGGCTATTGACTTTATAATGCAGTTACTGTGTAATGGTTTTCAATCAATGAATTTTTTTTTAAATTAATTCTATTACATTTTTTACAGACTTTTAAGCGCCAATACTTTTGTCATGAAACTACCAGAAATTGTGTATTTAGGTATTTGTCATATTAATTAGTGGCTAATATTCACTAAATAATTGTATCTAACATGTTTTCTTTAATTATCTTATATGAAGTGTAGGGTGCCAATACTTTTGTCTGTGACTATATATATATATATATATATATATATATATATATATATATATATATATATATATATATATATATATATATATATAATATATGCATATATAATGCGTTTAATTCACGAATTGATATGCCATTAATTGATTTATTTTGAATAAGCTTTATCACGAAAATACAAAAAAAATTAAGAGGGTATACCTTTTTAAATTCTCCCATAGTGAGCCTTAAATTCTTCAAATGTACATTTTATTCATTAAAGTGAAAAAACAATTCAGTTCTACTCAGTTCTTCTGGAACACTGCCATAAGCACAATAAATAACAGCTATAATTTATAAATGGGATACCAGGGTTGCAATACTAAAGGATTGCGGTATTTGTGATTAATGGGGATACAGGGCAATTACTACTCTGTTACTGATACACAACAGGCAACTTGATTCTGTTTACATTCTTTCAAACTTTTAATTATATTATATTTTACATATACACCTATTTGTTTAGTTTGTTTTAAAAAAAAAATACACTTTACAGGCTTAATTACTGTAAGCAATTCTACAGGTTGAGGGAATTTCTTCATGTGTATATTTGTACCAATAAAGATGATTTTACAACTGGAACATTTCATTTTGTGCATATTTACTTACCCCTCATTCCTAACACTTGCCAACATGTATCTGAAGAACCACTTAACCAATTGTGGGGACATTCTAAAGCACATTGAAAGCACCAGAATCTAGGGTATAAGGAGGCACCGGTTTTGTCCATCTGTACATATGTATATACTGTGTACATACATGAGCTGGATTAAGGTGCTAAGGTACTTAAGACAATTGTTGTCTCTTTTACTTGACTGAAGTCACTTTCTTACTTACAAGCATGGTGTAACTGGTATCTAGATGTCCCATAAACCTTTAGTGGGACTGAAACTGTGCTGGCTGATCTCTATAAAACGAAACATTGCATTATGTTCTATAAACCAGTATTATATGGGATCTTCCTGGGTACGTAAACATCGTTATAGGCATCATTGCATTATTCCGAATGTTCAGACTGTTGCTAGCATTCTCTGCTCTTCAGAAGAATACAAAGACTCATTACAATGCAGCACATGGCACCACAGACCATAGCATAATAAGAACATAAGAACATAAGAAAGTTTACAAACGAGAGGAGGCCATTCGGCCCATCTTGCTCGTTTGGTTGTTAGTAGCTTATTGATCCCAAAATCTCATCAAGCAGCTTCTTGAAGGATCCCAGGGTGTCAGCTTCAACAACATTACTGGGGAGTTGATTCCAGACCTTCACAATTCTCTGTGTAAAAAAGTGTCTCCTATTTTCTGTTCTGAATGCCCCTTTTTCTAAACTCCATTTGTGACCCCTGGTCCTTGTTTCTTTTTTCAGGCTGAAAAAGTCCCTTGCGTCGACACTGTCAATACCTTTTAGAATTTTGAATGCTTGAATTAGGTCGCCACGTAGTCTTCTTTGTTCAAGACTGAACAGATTCAATTCTTTTAGCCTGTCTGCATATGACATGCCTTTTAAGCCCGGAATAATTCTGGTCGCTCTTCTTTGCACTCTTTCTAGAGCAGCAATATCTTTTTTATAGCGAGGTGACCAGAACTGAACACAATATTCAAGATGAGGTCTTACTAGTGCATTGTACAGTTTTAACATTACTTCCCTTGATTTAAATTCAACACTTTTCACAATGTATCCGAGCATCTTGTTAGCCTTTTTTATAGCTTCCCCACATTGTCTAGATGAAGACATTTCTGAGTCAACAAAAATTCCTAGGACTTTTTCATAGATTCCTTCTCCAATTTCAATATCTCCCACATGATATTTATAATGTACATTTTTATTTCCTGCGTGCAGTACCTTACACTTTTCTCTATTAAATGTCATTTGCCATGTGTCTGCCCAGTTCTGAATCTTGTCTAGATCATTTTGAATGACCTTTGCTGCTGCAACAGTGTTTGCCACTCCTCCTACTTTTGTGTCGTCTGCAAATTTAACAAGTTTGCTTACTATACCAGAATCTAAATCATTAATGTAGATTAGGAATAGCAGAGGACCTAATACTGATCCCTGTGGTACACCGCTGGTTACCACACTCCATTCTGAGGTTTTTCCTCTAATCAGTACTTTCTGTTTTCTACATGTTAACCACTCCCTAATCCATGTACATGTGTTTCCTTGAATCCCAACTGCGTTCAGTTTGAGAATTAATCTTTTGTGCGGGACTTTGTCAAAAGCTTTCTGGAAATCTAAATAAACCATGTCATATGCTTTGCAATTATCCATTATCGATGTTGCATCCTCAAAAAAATCAAGCAAGTTAGTTAGGCACGATCTCCCTTTCCTAAAACCATGTTGACTGTCTCCCAGTACCCTGTTACCATATAGGTAATTTTCCATTTTGGATCTTATTATAGTTTCCATAAGTTTGCATATAATAGAAGTCAGGCTTACTGGTCTGTAGTTACCTGGTTCAGTTTTGTTTCCCTTTTTGTGGATCGGTATTACGTTTGCAATTTTCCAGTCTGTCGGTACCACCCCTGTGTCAAGAGACTGCTGCATGATCTTGGTTAGCGGTTTGTAAATTACTTCTTTCATTTCTTTGAGTACTACTGGGAGGATCTCATCCGGCCCAGGGGATTTGTTTATTTTAAGAGCTCCTAGTCCCTTTAACACTTCTGCCTCAGTTATGCTAAAGTTATTTAAAACTGGATAGGAACTGGATGACATGTGGGGCATGTTGTCAGTATCTTCAGTATCTATACTTCCTGGAGTGTGTGGTTTTCCTTGTGTAAAAATGTAAAAGTTTCTTCACTGCACTAACAAACTTACCCATGCATTCTTGGCTAAAGTAACCTGTTCATGGAATACAGGCACGACCCTGACACAACCAAAGCCACTGAGATATGATTCAGGACTGATTACATCTCGGTTAGATGGTCTTGCTCAATATGAGGTAACTTTTTTTTTTTTATGACAAAACCCGTTGGTTTGTATGATGCAGAAATGTTTAAGTATACAAATGTATGTTTGTAATGTGTTACTTCTATAGTACTGTAGACTAAGTAACCTGATTCTCTTACTTTATTGGAAAATACATATTACTGTTTAAACCACTATATGGCACAATTTTCCTAAAAACAAAAAAAAAATGTATTAGACACTTCATTGACCAAACATTGGTAAACACGGAGTCAATTGTAACGTATCACTTAAACCGGTTTAATTGAGTTTTAAACCTCAAAACGAGTCTTAAAAAGACTGGTCTGAGAGCTCATTTGCACCATGCCAATTTAGACCACAAGGTGTCAAAAGGCCTTTTCAACTTCAATATACCAGCAGTGGCTTTACAGACGAGCTATTTACATAAAACTGCTTCCCCCGAAGGGCCCTTCAAGTGGGCATTCCCGAAGTGTACAAGCACTGTACATTTCTGCGGAAGAGATTCTCTCTTCATAATCCAGCAAGCACTGCATCAATCCCATTAAGATTTGTGTTTTAAAGACACAGTGCGAAACCGGAGATGGACAAGATGGAGTTTGTGTACAAATGTAATTAGAAATTATTAATACTTATTAATGTATTATTAATTTATTTGGCTGATGCTTCTATCCAAACATGACATAACGATATTATAATGCTTTTTGTGTCGGATAAATAACACTCATGTGATTCTTTTACGTGTCCCCGATAGATAGATAATTGAATAAAATGAACGTTCGAGACAACTTTTTTGCGTTATTGCATTGGCCTAGCTTGCTATTGGCAATTGCAGACCTGATCCACCAGCAAGATCTACCAGCCTCAAACAGATCTTACAGAAACTGCAAGATGGCGGGCATGGGACAGGAGATTGGATCATGACCGTTAGTACGGCACCAATTTTGAAAACATTTCCATTTATAGGCATACAGTGACCTAGAGGAATGCGCCCTAGCATTCTGCAGCGTACCCATGACTGTGTCTGACAGCCCTAAGGCTGACCAGAGGTCCGTTTCAGGGGCCAGACCCATAACTGGAGCCTGCCCGGCTCTGGGTGCCAAAGTGTGCCTCTCGCATGACTGAGAAGATCCCAGAGAAGCGGGGCTGTTTAATAGCTGGCACAGGGATGAAAACCAGTTTCTCCTTTTCGAGAAAGGTCAGGAGTAATGGCAGAGGCGGGAACCCATAAAGGAGCGCTCTGGGCCATACGTGGGCTAGGGCGTCGACACCGAGTGGACTGCCGCAGCGGTGGAGGGAGTGGCCAAGGCGAAGAGATCGACCTGCGCCTTCCCGAAACGTTCCCAAATGAGCTCCTCCACCTGAGGGTGGAGTCACCACTCTGATGGCTGTGAGCCCTCCCTCAAGAGGAGGTCCACTGCCCGATTCTCCACGCCCGGAACATGCATCACCCGAAGGACAGCATGTTGCGTTGTGCCCAAATCAGGAGCCTGAAGGCTAGGCGATGCAACCCCGGGGACTGAAGGCCACCCTGGTGGTTGACATATGCCACCACTGATGTATTGGCCATTGCGATCTGTACATGTCTGTTCTGCACCACGGGTAGGAAGAACTGGAGGGCAAGGAACACCGCTTGCAGCTCCAATATGTTGATATGCAGGGACGCCCGGTGGCCCGACCAGGGTCTGCTTACTCCTCTGCCTTCTCAGACCAATCCCCAACCCAAGGTGTCTGTCGTCACTACCTTGCAGGTGTAAACCACCCCCATTTGGAATCCTCCACCAGTGCAGGGCCGCCATACACGTGAGACACACTGTCAGCCGACAGTGCCTGTCACGTTTGGGATGCAACCGTAATGCATTGCGCCACATCTTTAGCGGGCGCATGTGCAATAAACCCAGCTAGATGGTTGATACCACTGCTACCATCAGACCCAGAAGTTGTTGGCACAAAACAAGGGACACCTTCGATCCCTGCCAAAACAGGGAGAGGTGGTGTTGTAAAGCTGCTATCCTGTTGTCCGAAAGGTATGTGTGCATCGTGATAGAGTCCAGCCTGAGCCCAACATACATTATGCACTGCACTGGCATCAGCCGACTCTTGGCATCGTTTAAGGTGAGGCCCAGCCTCACTAGATGCTCCTTCACCAACGCCCTGTGGGCCACCCCTCCCTCCTGCGATTGGGAACACATCAACCAGTCGTCAAGGTAGTTCATCACACTGACGCCTTGCAGCTGCAAAGGGGCGAGGATAGCATCAGTACACTTTGAAAATGTATGGGGAGCTAGGGAGAGGCCGAACGGCAGCACAGTAAACTCTACATGCTGCCTTGAAAGGCATGGCAGAGATATTTCCTCTGCTGTGGACAAATGGGAACGTGAAAATACGCGTCCCGCAAGTCCACCGTGGTAAACCAATTGCCCAGCCGGACAGACTGGAGTATGTGACAATGAGTGAGCATTTGGAACCCCTTCGGTTTCTGAAACTGGTTGAGGAACCGCAGGTCCAGGATGGGGCAAAAGCCACTGTCCCTCTTCAGCACCAGAAAGTATCTCAAATAGAACCCCTCTCTGAGAGAGATGGGATCTACGAGATGGATGGCGCGCTTGTCCAGCAAAGCTGCTACTTCGGTCTGGAGCACAGAGTCCTGAAGCGGAGCCATCATGTCACAGTCGTGACATCTCGAAAAGGAGTGGGGTCCCAAGCGAAACTGAAGCGCGTAACTGTATTGTATGGTTGCGAGCCCCCACGCATTGGAGGTGCAAGCACGCCACTAGTGCAGCTGTTGTGCCGTGAACTGGGTCTGAGGCCACTAGCCCTCAGGGGCCCTGCTGGGACGGCTAAGGCTGAGGCGAGGCTGGCTGTGGCGATTGCCTAGGGCGGGTACCCTGGAACCGCCTTCTAGGGTGCTGCTGCGTGGGCTGTCCATGGCCACGCCCACCACGTTGCTGGAAGGTCCTGTCCCTTGCATGTGATGAGGCCTGTAGGCGATGCCTAAGGTTACCTAGTGGGGCTGTGGGAACTGGCACCATCCTGTTGACTGTCCACGTCGGGGTAGAGTGCCAGCAGGCCCCCGCCACGTAAGCCCGCCGGATGTGTGTTTCCATAACCCTACACTGCAGATTCAGGCACACAGGGCATACCTCCTACCAGTGGAGCCTTGACCAACGCTGCGATGGTGGTATCTACGGGGGGGAACCCAGCCAGGCCCAGCTTCTCCGTCCCCTCCAGTGAGGCCAGTGGAGAACGTTGTCTCAACTAACCCGACTCTGTGGCTAGGTGGTTCCAGGAGGAGCATACCTCCTCCATAAAATCAGGGAAAGCTGGGAAGGGTTGAGCTCGGGGAGCCACGTCATGTGGCCAAAAAACGGAGCGACATGGCTCTGCCGGCACTGTCCAGGGGACCTGCAGGTACACCACCGAGTGCCCCATGAGCACGGGCACCGACAGTGACAGTGGAGGTGCGCTAGTAATCGAGGAAACCACGGAACTAGGGGCCTCATCAGCAGGGAACTCAGAATCCGCCTCGACCTCCGTATCCGGTGGGAATGCGGATTCCCCCCATGAGGCAGCGATAGAGAACGCGTCCTCATCCGAGCAAAGCGCCCAGTCGACCCGCTCGCCCTGCTTTCCCATGGAGAGCTCAGGGGGCAGTACAGCAACTGGGAGCCACATGGGGGCCCATGACTGGAGCTGGTGGAGCCTGTTGCCTCTTTAAAAGATGATCCAGCCGATCTGAGCTTTCATGTCCATAATATCCCGTGCCTGCCGGGACTTCTTCACCCGTCTAGCCATTGGTGATGCAGGGGGTGGGGGGTTGGGGGCTGCGTGTGGACACTGCCACCTGCTCATTGGGAAACCCCCCAGAACGCCCCTGTGCGACTCTCTCCAGGCAATTGGCGAGCATTCGGGGCTGAAAAGCCACTCAGATGCCGCAGGAGCCTTACAGGGCTGAGGAGTGCTCGGGGCCTAAGCACTGCTGTTCCTGTCCTCCTGTGGGATATTAGTCCCACAGGCCTCACAAGCATGAAAACCAGCCCTGCCCGTCATAACCCTGAATGCACCGAGCACCGGTGCACTGAGTGCTGCGCAGCACCGGGTCTAATGTGCACCAAGTATCTTGTGCACCGCGTGTACCGCCTGCCGTGCAGTACCGCATACCTTGCAGCATGGCGTGCTAGCTTGTATCGGTACAGCGAGTCAATAAGCACCGTGGTAGAAAAGAAGCACGGGCTGAGTCTCGCGCACCGCGGTATTAAAAAACACCGGGGAAGCTATGCACAGTGCTTACCCTGACTGCATGGTCATACACCTGAGCAGCGCGAAGTGTACAAGATGGGGATAGGGCCGAAGCCGAGGTGAGTGATTGACTTTACAACACAGTAATACAAAAAGAGTTTGTAAAATACAAAAACAGTTCAATATTACAGTACAGATGGGGGAGAGCACAATGTCTGCTTGATTGTAAGATCTACACACGAGGTGAAGGCCAACGCAAACTGCGTACGTCTCAACTCAACAACGAGGAAGCCTCAGTGAGGAGTATATGGCTGATTTGTCTGTAAGCAGCTGCACTGCTGCTAATCCTCTACGCAAGCACAGGGATGTGGAGCTACAATCAAACAAAGCCTGATCTGCGGCGCAGGCAGCTGGTGGGCTAACTCGACAGCGGGGACACCCCGTGGAGTAACAGCGCTCTCCCAAGTAAGAAAAGGGGTGAAAACCACACACAGTTCTTAACAATAACACTTACCGTACTAAGACGTACAGACAGAGAGAAGCAGCCTGACACGCGAAGTGAGCAGGTGCTGATAGTTACAAACAGAATAAAAAAGGCTACAAACTAAAGCTACTAATTCGGGGAAAAGTGGTGAAGCCGGCTTCAGCATGAACTGCAGGGGAACTAGCAGTAAATTATGCATCGCTTTTTAAGGAGAAAAAAGAGCTCAATGCAAGGTCTCACTGTACCAATCTTGAGAAGCAAAAAGAGGGTGAGGCTCCCCTGCATGAAGTTTATGTACCGTCGGTATGCGGGACCGATGGTGTCGCCGAGGGGAGGAGGTCTATCGGCAGCTATGATAGAAAGAGCTCAGTGACACCTACCTATAGGCAGGCGTATATCCCATAACAATGTTTTGGTGACCATCTTCAAATTGAAAGGGAAACAAATACACCCACCCCTCATTGTATCGCCCCTCACTATACTACAGATTCACATATATCCCGGTCCTGGAGCTCCCAGTTTTTACCGTCTAACTGCGTATGCCTTAGCTGCAAAGTACTTAGAATTACTGTTTGTTTTATTTTGCACATTACCAACAACAATATACAAAACAATTAAAAACAATGCATTAATATCGTACTGTTATCATATACACTGTGGTCTGATCTATGTAGACTGTGTTGTCCAGTGGTTAAAGGGGCTTCTAACGAGAAGGTCCCTGGTTCAAAGCCACTGACTCGCTGTTTGACCCAGAGCAAGTCACTTACTCCTAATGCTATGTCTTCTGGTTGAGACGTTGTTATAAGTGACTGTGCAGCTGATGCATAGTTCACACACCCTAGTCTCTGTAAATTACTTGGATAAAGATGTCTGCTAAATAAAACAAATAATAAAATAACATTCCAAAACATTTGGATCAAGGCTATTTCCTAATTTAAGAGATACAAATGGCAAAATCGTAGATGAAGAAAAAAAAATAGCAAATATATTAAATGATTACTTTTCACAAGTTTTTACAAAGGAAGATACTGACAACATGCCCCACATGTCACCCAGTTCCTATCCAGTTTTAAATAACTTTAGCATAACTGAGGCAGAAGTGTTAAAGGGACTAGGAGCTCTTAAAATAAACAAATCCCCTGGGCCGGATGAGATCCTCCCAATAGTACTCAAAGAAATGAAAGAAGTTATTTACAAACCGCTAACCAAGATCATGCAACAGTCTCTTGACACAGGGGTGCTCCCGACAGACTGGAAAATTGCAAATGTAATACCGATCCACAAAAAGGGAAACAAAACTGAACCAGGTAACTACACACCAGTAAGCCTGACTTCTATTATATGCAAACTTATGGAAACTATAATAAGATCCAAAATGGAAAATTACCTATATGGCAACAGGGTCCTGGGTGACAGTCAACATGGTTTTAGGAAAGGGAGATCGTGCCTAACTAACTTGCTTGATTTTTTTGAGGATGCAACATCGATAATGGATAATTGCAAAGCATATGACATGGTTTATTTAGATTTCCAGAAAGCTTTTGACAAAGTCCTGCACAAAAGATTAATTCTCAAACTGAACGCAGTAGGGATTCAAGGAAACACATGTACATGGATTAGGGAGTGGTTAACATGTAGAAAACAGAAAGTACTGATTAGAGGAGAAACTTCAGAATGGAGTGTGGTAACAGTGGAGTACCACAGGGATCAGTCTTAGGTCCTCTGCTATTCCTAATCTACATTAATGATTTAGATTCTGGTATAGTAAGCAAACTTGTTAAATTTGCAGACGACACAAAAATAGGAGGAGTGGCAAATACTGTTGCAGCAGCAAAGGTCATTCAAAATGATCTAGACAAGATTCAGAACTGGGCAGACACATGGCAAATGACATTTAATAGAGAAAAGTGTAAGGTACTGCATGCAGGAAATAAAAATGTGCATCATAAATATTATATGCGAGATACTGAAATTGGAGAAGGAATCTATGAAAAAGACCTAGGAGTTTTTGTTGACTCAGAAATGTCTTCATCAAGACAATGTGGGGAAGCTATCAAAAAGGCTAACAAGATGCTCGGATACATTGTGAAAAGTGTTGAATTTAAATCAAGGGAAGTAATGTTAAAACTGTACAATGCACTAGTAAGACCTCATCTTGAATATTGTGTGCAGTTCTGGTCACCTCACTATAAAAAAGATATTGCTGCTCTAGAAAGAGTGCAAAGAAGAGCGACCAGAATTATTCCAGGCTTAAAAGGTATGTCATATGCAGACAGGCTAAAATAATTGAATCTGTTCAGTCTTGAACAAAGAACACTACGTGGAGACCTAATTCAAGCATTCAGAATACTAAAAGGTATTGACAATGTCGACCCAAGGGACTTTTTCGAGCTGAAAAAAGAAACAAGGACAAGGGGTCACAAATGGAGATTAGACAGAGGGGCATTCAGAACAGAAAATAGGAGGCACTTTTTTACACAGAGAATCGTGAGGGTCTGGAATCAACTCCCCAGTAATGTTGTTGAAGCTGACACCCTGGGATCCTTCAAGAAGCTGCTTGATGAGATTCTGGGATCAATAAGCTACTAACAACCAAACGAGCAAGATGGGCCGAATGGCCTCCTTTCGTTTGTAACCTTTCTTATGTTCTTATGTTCTTATGATCTTATATGGTAATCTGCTGAAAATACACAAGTAGGACCTTGTTACAAAGGGTTCCATAACCTCCTCTTTCCAATGACAGACTGGCTGTCTCTCACAGTGGCTGCGTAAAAAGAGTTAAAGGGACAGGTCGCCGGCAGGATATGTAACATTGGGCGGACCCTGAAAGGTTAAACCTATTTTGCATTCTATCTTAGACCATGTAGCAGCAGTATTCCCATCCAAAAGATACTTTCATAGGTAGGCCTACAGTGTTTGCTGTGCCTTCATTTTATTTTAGACTTATATTTTGCACAAAATTAGATTTTTGTGAAAAGGGGTTACATATATTAACAGTGACTATCAAAATGCCTGCCTGCTTAATTTAAAAAACAGTACATAAAATTCTATATGGGTGGTTCTATAGATATATATATATATATATACAGCAGTTGTCACAGAGTGTCACTTCCTCTCCACGCCCCCCCACCCCCACCCCCCCCCACCCCCACCCCCACCCCCACCCCCCCAGTGCACCCGGATTTTCTTTTTGAGGTGCACCCATCTTGGGGTCACCTGGCTACAGCTCCATCTGTTTCCAAGTCTTTGGGGACTTTGTAAGCATATCCATGAGGCAGGGAAACTTGGCTTGGCTCCCTTCCCGCAAGTAGATGCGGCCATCGCTTCTTTGGTGTAGACACACAAGTTAGCGCTCCTTAGTAAAGACAGCTCCCTGATCAAATAAACTGTGTCAGGTCTCAAAGGTGATGCTTAACCCTTTAAGGACTGGGATCATGTTAACACAGTCATACTGAAGTGAGCTTCTAGGAGTGCGATCGTGTAAACACGATAAAAAAGCACTTTGTTTTGATGACTTACTGGGCCACCGTACTTTGCAGTACAGGCTTGAAACACTCATTAATGGATAGGGGAGGGACTGACGTTCACTTCCTGATAGTTTTTTTTTCTTATGTGACATCACTGAGAGGGGCATTTAGTGTCTAAAAGATGGAGACTGTTTACAGCACCAAGGAAGATACAAAAACAGAAACAAAACTTTTTTTTTGCAACATTTATAAATATCAAGAAACAAGTGGATATAAACATATACTATTTCATGAACTAAATGTATCAGGCTTTTTTTTCCTTATTACCTTAATAATGAAATGTGCAACTATTATTTTATTTATAAATTTTTATTTTGAGAAAATAAATAGTTGTCCATTATTGCTTACAAAGATCCACAGAATAAATTTGGATTACATCATTGCAATCACTCGGGTGAATCAGTGTCTTGTAATTTACCCAAACAACATATTTTTCAACAAAACTTTCAGGAAGTAATATAAGGTCCCTCGGGTCATCGAATAACGTATTTTTATACATGTATCTCTAAGAAGAATACATAATAAAAAGTACTTCATTTAAAAACAACAAAAAATAAATAAAATAAAACAAAAAATGAAATACTGTTTTTTTTTAAAAAAAGTGTTTTTTTAATATGGTTTCTGAAGTACATAAAAATGTTCCCCAAGATGCTACTGTAAAAAAAAAAAAAAAAAAAAAAAGCGTGAATTTTTATAGGAAGAGAAGTCAACAACAGCCAAAAAATGCCTGGTCCTGAGGGCGCATCCCACTGAAAAATGCTTGGTCTTGAAAGGGTGAAGGGGGGTTACTCAGCTGGCACATTCACCTCATGACTGGATAATTATAACAGCATTTTGGTAGCCTACCAAACCTGTTTGCTTAGGTCTCTCTCCCAGAACCACAGACCCACACCACAACAGGTAGATGAGCTGTGGCTTGTTAAGAACCTGCTCCATATATTTAAGCTGAACGGACAGGCGGTGGGCAAAAATCTTGCCTCTCCGTTAGCCGCGAGACGACAGCTGTGGCTATCCCAGACACAAGTGGCTGACGGAGATAAAGTGTCGCTGTTGGATGTCCCCATTATACCTGGGCATTCTGCTGGACCCACGGTAGATAAGATGCTACAACGCTCTCAACGTGCAAGAGATTCCACAAAACAGCTGCTGTGCCTACTTCCCAAGCAACCTCCACCAGTGAGCAAATAAGCGCCAAGCTGGTGACCAAGCAGCCTCAGAGACTGGTACAGGTGGCTGCTATAGCCAGCTGGGGTTTTCATAATCGGCTCACGGCTGTGTATCAGGGGAATTTTAACAAGGTTCTACCATCAAGCACACAGGCAAAACCATCGGGCTAAGCCTCAAGCCAAGCAACAGCCCTAGCAATTTGCTACCTCAGGACCAGGGTCCCTTTTCAGGGAGTCACCTGGAGTATTGGTGACAAAGCACCACAGACAACTGGTTGTGTACTGCTGTTCAGACCGGCTATTCTCTGCAGTTCAAACATGGCCCCTCTCTCTTTTGGGGTGTGACTCTACTTTAGTCATGGACCCACGAGTCTCGATGTGAAAGCACTGCTACAAAAATGGACTATTGGCAAGGAACACCTTCTAGAAGAGGGGTTTTACTCCAAGTACTTCCTGGTGCCCAAGCAGGATGGCGGCCTCAGACCAATCCTCAACCTCAGCAGGTTAACCTGTATCTGAGTCGACGGAGGTTCAAAATGTTGACCATGCAGATGCTGTTGCCGTCAATCATGCCAGGCGACTGGTTCACCATGGTGGATTTAAAGGAAGTGTATTTCCACTATCCCTATAAAACCAGGGCACCGGACAACCTGTGTTTCACAATACAGGTTCTCCTTTCGGTCCTTTAGCCATTCACAAATGAACAGATCACATCACTAACCCCTTGTTATAACATCACCCATGACCCCTTGGTCAACAAGTGCATCTGCTCCTCCAATCCACGGATGCCACACCATTTCCTGCCCAGGTCATTCAGTTTGTATACTGTAGCTTTGCCCCCTTTCTAGATGGCTGACTTCCACCTAACCTTGGGACTAAACTGTCATGCCGTTTAGTCAAGGGTATTCTTTTCCCTTTATGCAGCTGCCTCGCAGGTCGGGAGGGAGATCTAACACCAAGAATCATTCACTCTCTGTCACAAACCCCTATGGCAAGGGCTCCATATCAATATTTTGGAGTTGCAGGCAGTGTTTCTAGCCTTGAATTTTTTTTTACAGCAGGTTCAAGGGAGATATGTGCTTGTCCAGATGGACAAGACTACAGTGGTGGCTTTTATAAACCACCAGGGTAGCCTGAGGTCTCCCAGTCTCCTTTGAGTAGCCCGCAAGTTGTTGCCCTGGGCGCACAATCACCTTTTCTCCCTGCAAGCAGTACACCTGCCCCTGTGTGATAAACTGGGCAGCAGACCTCCTCTCGTGGCGACTCCTCAGTGTGCCGTCAGTAGCCCCTTATTGGCCCAGGAGACCATGACCCAGGAGAGCCATGGATTCCTTTCATAATTTCAATTTTGGAAGTGGTGTGTATATCCTTTCACTTCATGTGTCAGTTGAGGTATTTGTGGTTTATACCTCAATTTTGTTTGTTTTTTAACTCTGGAGTTCTTGAAAATTGATTTCTAACCAAACTGATTACAATGTCTCTGTTGTCTTATGACATTTCTTTTTTTTATTTGTAAAAAGCAATTCGAAATATTACTTTGAAGTTCTCAGTATAATTCTCAATAACAGCCTCTATAATAAGCAATACCATGTGAAATTCAACTATTCTTACATCCTACCTTAGCATATTTATGTCCAGGCTGTTCACTAATGACTGGATAGCTGTAAAACAAGGGACAGATCTTTGATTCTCCCATTGGTTAAACCTACTAAAGAACTTAAACTGTTTGTGTTTGCGTCCGCTCACTTATGATTGGACTGCCGCTGAGAAAATTTAGCTCTTCTATTTGTTGATTTTATTTTGTATACAAAAATAAAATTCTGCACGATTAAATTGTAAAAAAAAATAAAATAAAATACAGCAATGTTTTATTGTATTTTAGTACAGTAACACATACAGATCTCAGTTGATTTGTTTGAATGAGAGATCATAAAACAGTTACGTTAAAAAGAGTTCATATCTACCACATCATGCTTTTAAACTTTAGGTTAGTTACCATAACCTTGGTTCCCTGAAAGAGAAGGCAACCACTGCTGCATTAGGTGTGGGATATTCCTGCCCGTCAGGTAGGTATTGCTGAGCTCTCTATACCAGAGCTGCCGAAAGGCCCCTTCCTGGGATGACTTGGTCCTGCCCACAGAAGGAATAAAACCTTCACCCAAAGGAAGATCCTCCTCTTTTTCCATCAAACCCATGAGGGTGACGGAAGCAATGACTGACACAGGGCAAGATATGGAGTCATGGCTTCTAACCAGATACCAAGCCTGAAAATACTTCCACTTACATGTATACAAAGACCTAGTGGATTCTGCCCTAGTGCTCTGCAGAGTGCCCACAACCACATCCGATAGCCCTAGGGCTAGCCAGCGGTCCCTTTCAAGGGCCAGACCCATAGTTGGAACATGCCCGGTTCCAGGTGTCAAAAAAAGCCTTTCGCCCGACTGACGAGGTCCAAGTGAAGTGGAATCTCCCAGGGTTGGCCATGCAACAGCTGGCAAAGGGTCAAAAACCATACTCTCCGTGGCCACTAGGAGAACTGACGCTTTCTCTAATCAGACTTTTTTGAGAAAAGCCAGGAGCAGCGGTATAGGTGGGAAAGTGTACAAAAACGCTTTAGGCCACTCGTGGGCTGCTCTCAGCTCCCACGCTTTTATGTTCAGGGATGTCCAGGGAACCGACCAGGGTCCGAGAACTCATCTACCTGCCCAGACATCTGTTGTCTGTCAAGTATGCTTGCATCGTAAGGGAATCCAGCCAGAGACTCAAGTAGACCATACTTTACACCAGTATTAATTGGCTCTGGCATCATTCAGGGTGAAACCCAGCCTCAAACAAATGTTTCATCACAAATTGTTGTGTGGTCCACTGCTCCTTCCTGCGACTGGGAAGATCAACCAGTTGTCCAGCTAATTCATCACCCTGATCACTTGCAGCCACAAGGGAGCGAGGATGGCATCCATGCACTTTGAAAACGTGTGGGGGCCTTAGGAGAGGCTGAATCACAGCACAGAAAACTCAGGAAGCTCCCCTGTAAGGTGAAGTGGAGATACTTCCTGTGCGCTGGACGAATAGGAATGTGGAATCTACATTCTTTCGGTCCAGTGTGATAAACCATTCGCCCGGCCAGACAGCCTGACAAGTACAGCAGTCGCACACGTCTCATTCTCTACCTGCCGAGGCGCCTTGCATTCTCAGTGGGAGCGCAGCAGCAATTCCTAAACCGCTGGTCCAAAGTAATGGTCAGGGGAGGTAGGGGCTGCTTTTGAAGGAAGGAGCCATCTTCCCATGAGGCTATGATATAATTGCATCATGGTTCTCCTCAGCAAAGTTGAAATCTGGTTCCATAAAACCTATTCCCCTCCACCAGCCACTTTGCCACACGTGGTGTCTGGGTGGGATTATGGACCGCAACGCGCTAGCGGAGCTGCTGCAGGCGCTGGAGAGCAGATGCGACGCAGAGGAGAGAAGGAGGGAGGAGTGCTACATGAAGCTTATTGAACGGGTAGGGCTGGCCGTTGCTGCAGCAACGACCCCTACCACAACACCGGTGATGTCGCCCCCAAAGGCATGGGTGATGAAGATGTCGGCAGAGGATGACCCGGAGGCGTATTTGGTGGCGTTCGAGTGGCTGGCTACCGCGGCGGCTTGGCCACAACCCCGACACCCTGGAGGAGGCTGTCAAACTGGCGGAAGACTTCAAGGACTCCCTGACTTCTGCCCGGGTCGGAATCCTGTCCGCCCCTGCACTTCCCCCGTCTTGTCGGACCGAGATCATGAGGCTGGCGCATGATATCCCTTTTGTGGGGCACCTCAGAGCCGAGAAGACGAGGGAACGAATATTGGCTCAATTCTATTGGCTCGGTCTTCATACTGATGTGTCGAAATATATAGTCACATGCCCAGACTGCCAACGAGTAGCGCCGGGTCGAGTGCACCCCGCCCCTTTGGTCCCACTGCCCATTATTTCCACTCCTTTCGAGCTCATTGCAATGGACATAATGGGCCCTTTGCTACCTTCTGACTCTGGGCATACGCATATATTAGTAGTGGTCGATTATGCAACGCAGTACCCGGAGGCAGTTCCATTGAGGTCCACTAGTGCAGCTGCAATAGCCACCGAGTTAGCACAGATTATGGCTAGAGTAGGGATCCCCAAGGAGATTTTGACTGATCATGGGACCAATTTTTTGTCCAATACGTTACAGCAGGTGTACAAAATATTAAAAATACGTCCCATCAGGACGACCGTTTATCATCCACAATAGGACGGTTTGGTTGAACGCTTTAATCAGACCTTAAAGTCGATGCTTAGGCGATTTGTAACACAGGAGCAGAAACATTGGGCATCGCTTCTTCCCTACCTCCTTTTTGCGGTGAGAGAAGTGCCGCAGAGTTCAACGGGGTTCTCCCCCTTTGAGCTCCTGTACGGCCGGCAGCCTCGCGGCATCCTCGACCTGCTGATGGAGGGGTGGGAGGAGCACAAAGGCTCGTCTAAAAATGTAGTGAAGTATGTGCTCCTACTACGAGATCGCCTGGATTTGGTTGGTCGTTTGGCCCAAGACAACCTCAGATCGGCTCAGCACCGACAACAGCAGCATTACAACAAAAATGCACGGATTCAAACCTTTCGACCAGGGGACAAGGTAATGCTGCTACTTCCCTCCTCAGAATCGAAACGGTGTGCTAAATGGCAGGGGCCGTATGAGGTGATTCCGGCTATAGGGAAAGTAAATTATGAAATTAGACAGCCCGATCGCCGAAATGAACGTGAAATGTATCATGTAAATTTATTAAAGCCCTGGCAGGCAAGGGAGGTCTTATTTCTAGCCCCAGGCAATATGGAGGATGATTTAGGTCCCTGTCGAGAGACCCCGAGCACAAGTGCGATTTCTATGGGGGAACAATTGGTTCAGGATCAGCAAAGAGAGCTGCGTAAGCTTATTGAGGAGTTCAACGATGTTTTTTCTGACGTGCCCGGCAGAACAAACTTAGTTGAATATGACATTATCTCTCCACCAGGTGTCACAGTGCGAGAGAGACCGTACCAGATCCCAGAAAGTCGACAAAGTGGTGTTCGCAAAGAGGTATGGGATATGCTCGAGCTTGGGGTGATTGAACCTTCCAGGAGCGAGTGGTGCAGTCCGATCGTCATAGTGGCTAAGAAAGACGGCACCAACCACTTCTGCGTGGATTTCAGAAAGGTGAACGTTATTGCTAAATTCATGCATATCCCATGCCTCGGGTCGAAGAACTTTTAGACAGACTGGTAAAAGCGAGGTTTATTTCCACTCTGGACCTGACGAAGGGATACTGGCAAATCCCTTTAACCCGCAGCTCCAGAGAGAAAACCGCATTTTCAACATCAGAAGGGCTGTTCCACTTTAAAACCATGCCATTTGGGCTACATGGTGTGCCCGCTGCCTTTCAGAGACTGATGGACCAGGTCTTACGCCCACATCACGACTATGCAGCAGTGTATATTGATGACGTGGTGATTTACACCTCCACCTGGTGAGAGCATTTGGCTAGGGTTACAGCCGTTCTTCAGTCTCTAAGGGCAGCCCGGCTGACAGCTAACTTGAGGAAATGTACGTCTGCCAAAACAGAGACTCAATATTTGGGATTTTTAATGGGGAATGGAAGGGTGAGACCTGTGGTCACCAAAATCCAGGCTTTGGTTGATGCAGCAATCCCCAAAACCAAGACTCAGGTGAGGTCACTACTGGGCTTAGCCGGTTATTACCACCGCTTCATCCCCGAGTACGCCACAGTTGTTAACCCGTTAGTCGACCTCACCAAAAAGAGTGCTCCAAATTTAATTAAATGGTCAGCTGAGTGTCAGGGGGCATTTGATACTATTAAGTGTACACTTTGCCAGGCCCCCACTCTTATCACACCAGATTTCACCAAGAGATTCATCCTCCACACCGACGCATCAGATGTAGGTTTGGGTGCAGTCTTGTCCCAAAAAGTAGCTGGAGTAGAACACCCGATATTATACCTGAGTAAAAAAATGTTACCTTGGGATCGCAACTACTCCGTAGTTGAAAAAAAGTGTTTAACCAAAATGCGGATTATTTTTCCCGGGAGGGGGGAGTAATGGGGAAGGTAGATTTAGCCGAGTGTTCCTTCAGCTCCACTCTGAGCGGTGGGATATGTGACGGAAATTTGAGTTCTGGTGATGAATCTTCCTCCCGACCTGTGAGGGCGCTAAAGAACGAGAGGAGAAGTATCTGGAAGGGCTGGCCTGACAGTTCGTTTCCAGGTCAGGAAAGTGGGTCAGCCTGGAAAGAAGCGAGACTCTGTTGTAAGACCATATTGATTTGAAAGGTAAACGAGAGGCAGCTTCAAGTAATAAGGCAGCTGCAACCGTTTACCTAGATATCATGCGGGATTACATATAGGGGCCAGGGTAACACTGATCTTTTCCTTCGTTTGGGTAAAACGATCAGAGAGAGAGAGAAGGATTGAGAGAGGAGCTCTCAGTGTGTGGAAAAATAATTTGTGTTGTGTGTTATTGTGTTTGTCCTGTTAATTGTCTGTTCTTCACTTGTAGACAGTTAAAGCACACCTCCGGAGCTGTCGACAGGGTCAGCACTGTCTGGAGCACCACTGCACTATCGTCACGAAGTACCGTTGTTTTCACTCAGCACCAGCACAACTGCACTCACCCAGGACTGTTGACTGTGTGTTTGTTTTTGTTCGGGACTGTGCCCAGTTTTGTTATCCCCGCGCTTTACACATTGTTGTGTATAGCCGGGGATTTATTATTTGATGGTCACCAGACCTGGATTACAAATAAAATAACTTTTCCACTGGATATCGTTGTCTGCCTGTCACTCCTGCATCGCACCGCTACACCTATTCCTCTCCACCAGCCACTTTGCCACAGAGGTCCATTTAAGTTTTCTCATTCGTCTCCTATTTGGAATAATAATCATTTACTAACAGGAGGTAATCCTTTTATATACCCTATCTGGGCAAATAGCAGTGTGTATAGTTTTAAAGATATTTTAACAGAAAGTAGCCTTTACACACTGCTACACAAGTAGCAGTGTGTATAGTTTTAAAGATATTTTAACAGAAAGTAGCCTTCGAACGTTCCAGGAACCCAAGGCAGTCTTCTCTCTCCCAGGTTTCTCTTATTTTCTATATTTAAAACAAAGGTCTGCTTTACATGCCTATAAGGTTCCTTGGGACTCAGCTGTTCACAAGGGATAGTCTGAACTATCTATGGACACTTGCTAAAACAAGCATGTAATACTCTGCCAGTTACAAAAATTTGGGAACGTGAAATCGAAAAGCTGGTCTTTTCTCTTGATTGGGACAATGTATGGAACAATACGTTTTCCAAGAACCCAGCTCACCAATTAATACACTTTAAACTTATCCATAAAGCATATGCTACTCCATACATACTTTTTAAAATGAAAAGGTCCCCTAGTTTGTACAGTTTGTCAGACTGGTGACAATTGAATGATGACTCTTCCCTGGGCCTTTCTCTACACCAGAGAAGGATACTTCTGGCAGGGTTAACTGCAGCCAAGAAATCCATTTTACGGCTTTGGATAGACCCTACTCCTCTTATGATTGCCACCTGGCTCTCGGACTTTAGAAGCATTGTTTTTTTGGAATGCTCCACAGCCAGGATTAATAAGGCACGTCTGACAACTATACAGGCATGGAGAGCAACTGCTGCCGATTTGGCTGCGCTGATGCTTAAATGACATGGGCTTCCTTTCCATTACCTTCATACTAGCCTCTATTTTTGGTATGTAATTTTTTTTTTAGATAACATTATTAAAGTAACTTTTTCTTAGTTATTTTATAATTTTTTTAATGGGCAATGTTGTAAATAGTTCATTTTATTATTTTGTTAATGTTATTAAAAAATAAATAAATAAATAAAAAAAATTGATCACAAAAAAAAAAACTCTGACATGTGCTTCTTGCGATGGGCAGCGTACCCGTCGAGTGGGGTAAGGTCCAAAAATCCAGGCGACTTTGACTAGGCCATTCTAAAATGCAGAATTTCTTCTTCTGCAGTCATTCTTTTGTAGATCTGCTTGTATGTTTAGAATCATTGTCTTGCAGCATGACTCACTTTCGGTTCAGCTTCAGCTCACAGACAGATGGCCTGACATTCTCTTTTAGAATCTTCTGATGCAGAATTCATGGTTGTGTCAATGATGGCAAGCCGCCCAGGTCCTGAGGCAGCAAAGCAGCCCCAAACCATCACACTCCCACCAGCAAGCTTGATGGCTGTGATGAGGTTCTTCTGTTCGAACACAATGTTTGGTTTTCGCCAAACAATGTTTCTCACTGAGGCCAAAACATTCCACCTTTGACTCTTCTGTCAAGAGAACATTGTTCCAAAAGTGGATCATCTATGTGCTCTTTGGCGAACTTCAGACGGGCAGCAATGTTCTTTTTAGAGAGCAGGGTTTTCCTCCTGGCTATCCTTCCATGAACACCATTCTTGTTCAGCATTCACATTAGCCAAGGCAAGAGTGGCCTGCAGATCCTTGGATGTTACTCTGGGGTTCTTTGTGACTTCCTTGGTGATTTTCCGGTTTATTCTTGGAGAGATTTTGGTAGGACGACTGCTCCTGGGTAGAGTGACTGTGGTCTTGAACTTTCTCCATTTGTAGACTATCTGTCTGACAGTGGATTGGTGGATCCCCAAATCCTTAGAAATGATATTGTAACCCTTTCTAGACTGATGACCATCAATAATTATTTTTCTGAGGTCCTCAGAGATTTCTTTTGATCGTGGCCACACACCTATATGGTGAAGACCAAACTCACAAAGTTTCTGATCTTTATATAGGATGGGGCTTCCCAAACTCACCCCTGAAGATCTACCTAATTATTTAAACACCTGATTCTAATTATTCCCTTAATTGAGCTGACAAAACCAGGGGTTCACTTACTTTTTCACATACTCTGAATCTAAATTACTCATTGTTTTTCTAATTCATATATCATTTTGTTTCAAAAGACATGGAATTGGTTAATATAAACCCTACTGGTTTTGATTCAAGAAGGCTGTCATGGTAAAACTATGGAATTTCCATAATTATCATTAGGGTTCACAAACTTTTTCTTGGCACTATATATATATATATATATATATATATATATATATATATATATATATATATATATATATATATAAACTCACACACTGATGCACAATGAAAACGCAACATCTAAGTTTCACATCAATTGCACATACATAATGTTATTTACATTTTAAATTGTGAGCAGATAGGTTTGTTGATTGTTTGAGTAGTATTGTTCCTTGGGATAACAAAATATAGAGCGCAAGTCATGTGATTTCATAAAACGCTTTGTGTTTGGTGTTCGTGTTGAGTTAAAATTAACAAAATGAGTTAACGAGTCTGTAAAAATAGCCATTCAAAAAGACATGATTTTAATTAACGCAAGAACAGCAAAGATACAACCATGCACTGCTTGATTAATGAAGATCGTCTGGCTGGTATCAACATGATTGAAGGCAGTCTGTCTGTGAGAGAAGTTGACCGGAGAATGAGATGTACTGCTTCAACAATCGGCAGACAAGTCCAGATAAACCAGGAAACCGGCTCTGTGAGGGACGGGCCACGTCCTGCAATGCAGAGGGTCACCACACCAGCCCAGAACTATATCGGCCTGATCCATCTGTGTAATCATTTTCAGACTGCAGTGGCTACAGCACGAGAAATTCCAGGAAGAAATAACCTGCACATCAGCAGAAGACTGTAGTTTGCTGTCTGCATGAAAATGATTTGCACGCTCGGAAGCTGTTCAGGGGTAACATGTTGACAGCTGAGAGACAAAATCACTGTCTTCTGTGGGCCAGAGAACATCTGAGGTGGAGTCAGAAAGAGTGATGGTAATATTCACTGATGAATGCCGTTTTGCCCTTGACAGACCTGACGGAAGACAACATGTGTGGAGACATCATGGTGAACATTATGCTGACTGTTATGTTGTTTAAGCCAACTGGATGGGCCGTGGAAGTGTGATGATGTGGGGAGTAATCGCCTTTAACACAAGAATGCCTTTGGTGCAGATTGAGGGCAACATCACTGCTCAGCGACACATTGACTAAGTCCTTCAGGCAACAGTTTTTCTGTCTCTGCAAGCCAATCTGGAAGTGTTGATTTTCCAGAAGGACAATGCAGGCCCACACAGTGCTAGGATTACAATTGTACGACTTCAAGAAAACAATGTCGAGATCCTACCGTAGCCAGCTTTTTCTCCTAACCTGAGTCCAATAGAACATCTGTTGAGCCAAATTGCCCCTGCCATCCACAGCAGTCTATCCAGAGGCTGATCAGGTCTGTGCATCATCGCTGCCAGGATTGTGTTAATGCTCAAGGAGGACATACCCGATACTAACTTTGTAATGTTTTCATTTTGACAATGTCATGTTTTATACTGAAAACTTAGTATTTGTGTTCACATTCTCTGTGATTTTGTTTGATAGCTATGTTTAAAATATTTGATTAAATCCATTAGACCAGAGTTTTGTGGGGTTTTTGTGCATCAGTATATATATATATATGTGTGTGTGTGTGTCTATATATATATATATAGTAAGATAGCAGGGAGGGGGTTAAAATCTTTCCCTGCTAAAAATATGTGGGAATGCACTTTTGGGTGAACGGGCTAATTGTTTAATTGTTTTATTGTTTAGATAATCCCCTGCACCTGGTGCTAATTGTAAATTGAAGCCAGGTGCAGGGTATTTAAGAGAGGCAGCCAGTCTTTTCCAGGCTGCTGAGAGACGAGCACGACTGTGTGTGTGTGAGCAGTCGTATGCCGAGTAAGGTGTTGTGTGAAAAACTTTTGTCGTGTATTGTGTTTGTGTAGCAGGTAAACGGCTTAGCCGTCCTGCGTATTAGTTAGGTTCCTGTTGGTGTTTAGTGAGAGCTCCAAAACCGAGTTAGGTTTTTGTTTGTTTTGTTTAATTTTGTGTTATTAAAAGTGAACGTCAGCGCTAAATCAATTCCATTTCTGTGTCGTGGGTCTATCGGAAAGGGGCAACGAATGTGAAAAGTGAGTGGATCATTCACAATATATATGTACAGTACTGTGCAAAAGTTTTAGGCAGGTGTGAAAAAATGCTGTAAAGTAAGAATGCTTTCAAAAATAGACATGTTAATAGATTATATTTATGCAAAGTGAGTGAACAGAAGAAAAATCTAAATCTAATCCATATTTGGTGTGACCACCTTTTGCCTTCAAAACAGCATCAATTTTTCTAGGTACACTTGCACAAAGTCGGGAATTTTGTAGGCATATAGTCAGGTGTATGATTAAACAATTATACCAAACAGGTGCTAATGATCATCAATTCAACATGTAGGTTGAAACACAATCATTAACTGAAACAGAAACAGCCATGTAGGAAGAATAAAACTGGGTGAGGAACAGCCAAACTCAGCTAACAAGGTGAGGTTGCTGAAGACAGTTTACTGTCAAAAGTCATACACCATGGCAAGACTGAGCACAGCAACAAGACACAAGGTAGATATACTGCATCAGAAAGGTCTCTCCCAGACCGAAATTTCAAGGCAGACAGGAGTTTCCAGATGAGCTGTCCAAGCTCTTTTGAAGAAGCGCAAAGAAACGGGCAACGTTGAGGACCGTAGACGCAGTGGTCGGCCAAGGAAACTTACTGCAGCAGATGAAAGACACATCATGCTTACTTCCCTTCACAATCAGAAGATATCCAGCAGTGCCATCAGCTAGTAATTGACAGAAAACAGTGGGACCCTGGTACACCCATCTACTGTCTGGAGAAATCTGGTCAGAAGTGGCCTTCATGGAAGACTTGCGACCAAAAAGCCATACCTCTGAAGTGGAAACAAGGCCAAGCGACTCAACTATGCACGAAAACACAGGAACTGGGGTGCAGAAAAATGGCAGCAGGTGCTCTGGACTGATGAGTCAAAATTTGAAATATTTGGCTGTAGCAGAATGCAGTTTGTTTGCTGAAGGGCTGGAGAGCAGTACATGAATGAGTGTCTGCAGGCAACAGTGAAGCATGGTGGAAGTTCCTTGCAAGTTTGGGGCTGCATTTCTGCAAATGGAGTTGGGGATTTGGTCAGAATTAATGGTCTCCTCAATGCTGAGAAGTACAGGCAGATACTTATCCATCATGCAATACCATCAGGGAGGCATCTGATTGGCCCCAAATTTATTCTGCAGCATGACAACAACCCCAAACATACAGCGAAAGTCATTAAGAACTATCTTCAGCGTAAAGAAGAACAAGGAGTCCTGGAAGTGATGGTATGGCCCCCACAGAGCCCTGATCTCAACATCGTCAAGTCTGTCTGGGATTACATGAAGAGAGAGAAGCAACTGAGGCTGCCTAAATCCACAGAAGAACTGTGGTTAGTTCTCCAAGATGTTTGGGCCAACCTACCTGCTGAGTTCCTTCAAAAACTGTGTGCAAGTGTACCTAGAAGAATTGATGCTGTTTTGAAGGCAAAGGGTGGTCACACCAAATATTGATTTGATGTAGATTTTTCTTCTGTTCACTCACTTTGCATTTAGTTAATTGATAAATATAATCTATTAACATGTCTATTTTTTAAAGCATTCTTACTTTACAGCATTTTTTCACACCTGCCTAAAACTTTTGCACAGTACTGTGTGTGTGTGTATATATATATATATATATATATATATATATATATATATATATATATAATATGAAAAAGTATTTGCCCCCTGTCTGATTTTCTGCATTTTTGCACATTTTTCACATTGAATTTGGTCAGATCTTTTTGTGGGTTGTAGTAGTATATAGAGGGAGTATGAGAGAAAAAATGACACTAAAGTTTGGTGCTTCTTTCATTTGTTTGGTGTGCTAGGTAATCAAACTTGCAATCTTCAGGTGTGAAAAAGTTATTGCCCCCCTAGTTAACTCAACCCAATTAAATTGATAATTAGGGTCAGCTGTTTGAATACTTTGGTTGACAATCAGACCTGATTTGGACAAGCCTTGCCCAATATAAATCTGACTAACTTTGGCCCTTACCACCAGAGTGAAGTTGTCAGCACACAGGTTCTAAAATCTAGAGGCACATCATGCCACGATCAAAAGAAATTCCAGAAGAACCTCCGGAAAAAAAGTTGTTGATGCCTATCAGTCTAGAAAGGGTTACAAAGCCATTTCTTAGGCTCTGCGGATCCACCAAACCACAATCAGAGCCATATTGTCCAAATGGAGAAAGTTTGGGACAGTAGTGAATCTTCCCAGGAGTGGCCGTCCTGTCAAAATCTCTCCAAGAGCAAAGCTTAAAATCATCCAGGAAGTTACAAAGGACCCTAGAACAACATCCAGAGATCTACAGGCCTCGCTTGCCTCGGCTATGATCAGTGTTCATGACTCCACCATCAGAAAGACACTGGGCAAAAATGACATTCATGGCAGAGTAGCAAGGCGGAAACCACTGCTCACTAAGAAGAACATGAATGCTCATCTCAAGTTTGCCAAAAAGCACCTGGATGATCCTCAAGAGTTCTGCCATAATGTTATACGGGCAGATGAGTCAAAAGTGGAACTTTTTGGCCAACATGGGCTCCATTATGTCTGGCAAAAACCAAACACTGAGTTCCATAGTAAGAACCTCATACCAACGGTCAAGCATTTGCTGCATCAGGATCTGGATGACTTGCCATCATTGAAGGAACCATGAATTCTGCTGCGTATCAGAGAATTCTATAGGAGAATGTCAGGCCATCTGTCTGTGAGCTGGAGTTGAATCTGAAGCGCAGCTGGGTCATGCAGCAAGGCAATGATCCGAAACACACAAGCAAGTCTACATCAGAATGGTTGAAGAACAAGAAATGTAAAGTTTTGGAATGGCCTAGTCGAAGTCCAGACCTAAACCCCATTGAGATGTTGTGCCATATATATATATATATATATATATATATATATATATATATATATATATATATATATATATATATATATATATATATATATAGTGGAACATATGTATGCCATAGTTTCTGTTTGATGTTTTATCAGCAATCCATTTTAAAAGGTTAAGCAAAAAGTTGCTTTATTTTGTGTGGCAATTTATTATTATTTCTCTAGAGTGGATTGTTGCTGACTGTATAACTGCAATAAATATGACAGTCACTAGATGGCACAACAAACATGTTTATACTGGGTTTTATTCATTCTAAATGTTATTCAGACAATATTTTGTTGCAGGTCTGTGTATGAAAAAAATATTGAAATTTGCAGTTATATATACTTTTCCAGTAGGAATACTGTTACTATTACTTAATTATACTCTTTGCAGTGGTAAAATACAAAGAACGCTGCTTCCTCCCAATTATTACTGGGAAGATGAGTAATAATACAGAATAGGATATGTGAGGCAATGCAACAAAGAAACACTGTTTATCTACCAGGATCAGTGTTCTGCATATATTTTACTTGGGAGATGGGTATTGGCAACTGTTTTCTGGAGGAAGTTGACAATGAAACACTGTCCAGCAATGCAGATCCTGTTTTCTGTGTGTTGTTATTGGGGTGATGGTTATTAGAATGTTTTTTTTTTATGTGGAAAAATGGTAATGAAACACTGTCCAGCAAAACAGATCACTGTTTATCTACTCAAATGACTTTTCTATCTGTTTTTACTGGGGAGATAGACATGTGGGAGTCCATTGGAAGTAAAGGCTGCTCGTGCTATTTACTTTGATTTCAAATATTTATATGCCTAACTCATATGCACTGATGACATTGCAAATGGGTAACTGTGTAACTATCAAGCATCATGCGTTTTATATGTAGGTGTGGAACGGTGGTGGGTGATTCAGTGACACACAGGAGACAGAAAGTTGCACTTGAAACACCACACAGGTGTCAAGTTTTATTAATCTAGACTCTTTGGTCGGTGATTTGTTTTAGCCCGCAGAGGGCACTGTTGTCCGTGGCCTGACTATAAATAAAAGGTGCTTCACTTGGCAGCGTTATCCTGGTCATTGCCTACTATGCACTCTACTTCGGGGTTCTGCCCAAGGTTTCCCTGCTAACACTATGTCTCTCTGTTTTATTTTTATTATTTCTTGTTTCTCCCGGGTTGCTTTCTCCTGGCCGTTCTTAGTCCTGGGCCAGCGCTTCCACAAGCTCAGCACGTCTAAAAGCGCAGACCTGAGGAAGCAGTAGAGTGTTATTTTATAGGACTGACAATCCCCCCAAGACCTGTCTCTCAGTCACTCAGAGAGAGGAAAAGCCACATCCCCTCTCTCCCACCTCTCCGTGTCACTGCCATGACTCACAGGCAGTTATTGGACGACTGCTGCCCTCTTCCTGCAGCACTATGAACACGCCAGCAGAGTCAGCACAGATCTCCTCCCCTGCTACAGTAGGGTACTTCAGTTAGCAACAAGCCACCACAATTGATTATACTATTGAAAAAGTTCCTAATTTGTTGTGTTTAACACATGATATAATTAAGAAAGAATGAATGCGATGTAAACAATATATACAACTGTTTTTATATGCTGGGTATATCAGTTAACAACAAGCTACTTTCATTTATATGCCATTTTTTAAGCGCCATGATTTTTTGATCTATAGAAAAAAACAAGCTTACATTCTAAATATAATATTAAAATGTGTTCTTACATAATGTCAAACATTCGACAAAAGTACAGTTGTAAAACAGAAACTTCTTATCGAATCAAAAAGACCTTCCAATCCTTATCTTCTTCAGTGAATATACTGAAGACAAACGTTATACAATTCCAAATATTAAAAAATAGTGTCAATACATTTTGTAAAAATTTTGTATATATATATATATCGTCAGAGCAGGGACCCGACTGCACGGATGCCAATTGGGGGGGGGGGGGACCCCCCCCCCCCCCCACCCCCCAAAGCCCCCCAAGCCTCGAAAAAAAAAAAAAAAAAGAGTTATTTACGAGGTTTGGTCAGCCAACTCTTCTTCCAGCCAACATTCAGCCTTATGTTTTCAAGAGTTTAGCATGGGACAACATTGATAGGCTGGAAGAGACTCTGACTGGCAAGGCGACCACTCATCGAGTCAATGGCATTGCCATACAGGCCAAAGTCTATGGACCAAATCTCCCAAAGGCTCCTCTCCCTAGCATTGAGAAACAAAAGCAATGAACTGTAACCACTGCAAATGAAGAACTGGCAGTTTATGTTGCTGGTGAGAGGGTTGGCCCACAGCCACTAATAGCCATTGCAACCACATAGGAATGCACAGAGGAAGCTAGGGCTGCTCAGAACAAAAACTTTGTTTGGCTAGTTGCAAGGCAGGCAGACGCAGTAAACCAGAAAATACCCAGTTGGACAGGGTTTAACATTAGTACTAGGGACTTAATTAATGTCTCACAGGATGCCATTGGCTATCTTCCTACCATCAATGCCCTAGCTACTAAGTTGACAGCAGTGTCTGAAATTTTGAACCAGTCAGAACTAATTAGGAAGGCTCTACAATTTCAGAAAATAGAATAGTCATGGATCAAGCTCTGTATGCAAAAGCATCAGAAATTGTCTGGAAGCACAAAGAAAGGTATGCCAACATCATCCTTCGATTGGACACATTTCATATCATCTGCAGTGCCTTTTTCAAAATGATTTCAGGATGCTGGCCTTCGTGATCTTTACAATGAAGCAGGCATCATTGCAGAAGGCTCAGTAACTGCAGTTCTTGAAGGCAAGATGTATAATCACACAGTATGTGTACACAAGTGTATATGTGAAGCTATAAAGAGACTGGCCTACATGGAGTTCATCCATTTCATCATTTTGCGAGCTCTGGAATGGCAAACCAGTGAAAATAATTAAATCCTGTTTGTTGTAATGGTAAGTGCAGGTGTTTGACTATCTTTCAATTCCCTAACTTAAACAATGAAGATTTTATAGGAGTATGATATAAAGATCCTGCTGCACAATTATAGAATTCTGGCTGTTGGCGAATTTGGGGTGTGGTTAAAAATATGGTGATTAAACAGATTTGGCAAAGAGTTATTCAATGCTATCACCTATTTTCCATCTCTAAGGGTCTAGACCTTGCCAAAAATCATAATGAGCTATCTACCTATCAGTCTATCAGTATAGGGTTGAATAAATACCAGTAGCATTTTGTTTATTGATTTGATAGTTTACTGGGACGATAAATATACTAAATGGGGAATATAAATCACTGTAAACTTTAAATTGTTGCTTGTGGATTTTGTTTAAGACTACAGAATTGGATCTGATTGATCTTTGTTCGTTTTATTAAACATTTGTGTTAGTGCGATGTGTTTGGGGGTTTGTTGTTACTGTTTTGTTATTTGCGTTTCATGTCTGAAGTGTTTAGCGTCTGTAGGTGCTTAAGATGAGCACAACATGAGTTGTTAGCACTGATAAAACCTGACCGGTTTCATGACAATGAACACCAGTAATTAACACTAGAACCGCCACGGTAGTCATTTTGAAGGTTTTCACTTTTCAAATTTAAATTACTCTGTGTGTGTTAAAGATCAGCGGTTGTCTGGTTGTCAAGCCAGTTTGTTACCTTTATCTCTGCTGAGTTTACAGCAGTATTTGAATAAAATATTGCTCTTGAGGTCTAGATCTGTTATCCAAATCTCTGTTGTAATGCTGTCTATGTGAGCATATAGTCTGCTGTCAGATAATATTACTATTACAAGACTTTCTTGAGAAATCTTGGTATTTTTGTGTTTTGATGAATGACTTCACTGAAAAGGCATTGCCTGTTTCAAGCTAGACATAAAACAATACACGGACACTCAGTGGTTTCCAACAAAAGCATGGTGTCGGTGGACACAATACACATCCAACAAACCTGTTAAATTTGGGATCAAGTTTTGGCTGGCAGCTTACCCTACCCCTACCTGTGCAAAGATGAAACTCGCCAGCTGGTCAGAGACTGGGTGGCAATGTGATACATAGGCTGATGTAACCATGCTTAGGAAAAGGGATAAATGTTACCAATGACAATTTTTTTATTTCACTAATTAGAAAAACAATTGAATAAATAAAAAACAGATTGGTTGGAACAGTAAACAAAGTGAGAAGAGAGTTTCCACCATTTGTGCAAAACTTAATACTCTGTGAAAGCAATCACCGGTGTCCAGTTGCTGTATTTTACGGTGTACTGGACATGGCAGCCTTCAGGGAAATCTTATGATGCTAGTGTAACAGGTGCAATTTGAATTTGCACTGTTCCTTTAAAATTTGATAGCCTGTTCAATAGTGCCTCATTTGAGGTCAAGGGTAAGAACCCATCTGCGCAGGAACAAGTCACTCCTGGCTTGCTTCTTACAGATGAGGCTGTGTGTTCGAGGTGCTCTGATTTATAATATTATCATTTCGATTTTTACAGATATTTTGTTAAACTATCTGATTGGTATATATATATATATATATAATGTTTGTTATAAGATACACATTTAGAGCATTATGTGGTATGGAAAAAATGTTAAAATAATTTTTGAATGCTAAGTGCGGCGAAACATGGTTAGCACGTGTTAATATTGTGTACACTTGCAATGTTAATATGATTGTTTTTTTGGTATTACACTTATTTTATTTGAAGTGACTCCAGGCTTGCTTCTTACAGACCCGACGCTGCATGTGCAGATCAATAAAAGCCGTTGATTCATGAAATGTCACCCTGTCTGCCTTACGTGAGCTTACACTGAGTGGAAATCAGCGCACACGAAAAGACCGGAAAAAAAAAGAATTTCAACGCAGAGTACTGTTTGCAAAGGAAGGGGTTACATTAGCCACGGAGCTTTGGCAAAAACATTTTGATCAGAAAGCTGCAAAATGGCAGGTAACTAAGTGCAATAAAAACAAAAACAAAACGTCTGATATCTGTGCCCAGTGTGAAAGAGCAGTGTGTGGTAAATAAACACGACAAGTTGATAAGCGTTACATCTGTGTGGATTGTGTTAATATGGAGGATACTTTGAAGTATGTTTCTCTGAATGCGCATTCCGGTCAGGCTCCAGCTATTGGTATGGCCCCTGAAAGGGACCGCTGGTCAGCCCTAGGGCTTTCAGACGCAGTCGTGGGTACACTGCAGAATGCTAGGGTGTATTCCACTAGGTCGCTGTATGCCTATAAGTGGAAACGGTTTCAAGATTGGTGCCGTTCTAATTGTCATGATCCAATCTCCTGTCCCATGCCTGCCATCTTGCAGTTTCTGCAAGATCTGTTTGAGGCTGGTAAATCACCTTCCACACTGAAGGTTTATGCTTGTCATGCCTCCATTGACTCATTTTTTGGCTACTCTATTTCTCCGAGGTACTCGGCAACTGCGCCCTTCTAGGAGGGCCATTCTCCCTGAATGGAGCCTTGAGATTGTACTGGCGGCTCTCATGCAGGCCCCATTTTAGCCTATATACTCCATCTTGTTGAAGCTCCTGTCCATGAAGACAGCCTTCCGCTTGGCTATCACCTCCGCAGAGCGGGTTAGTGAGCTGCAGACGCTATCTGTGCATAGCTACTGTATGCATGTTTGAGATGATGGTAGCAGATTGGGAAGATTCACTACTGTCCTGAACTTTCTCCATTTCTCTTGGTGGAGCCCCAGAGCCTTAGAAATGGCTGTGTAACATTTTCCAGACAGATAGGCATCTTTTTTTCTAGAGTTCTTAAGGAATTCTTTTGTTCGTGGCATGATCTGCCTCTAGAACCGGTGTGCCGACAAGTTCACTTTGTTAAGGGCCAAAGTTAGTCAGATTTATAGTTGGCAGGGCTGGCCCAAATCAGGCCTGATTGTTAACCAAAATATTCAAACAGCTGACCCTAATTATTCCTTTAATTGGGTTGAGTTAACTAGGGGGGCAATAACTTTTTCACACCTGGAGATTGCATGTTCGATTACCTTGCACACCAAACAAATGAAAGCACCACCAAACGTTGGTGACATTTTTTCTCTCAGACTCCCTCTATATACTACTACAAAAAGATCTGACGAAATTTAATGTGACAAGTGTGGAAAAATGGAGAAAATCAGACAGGGGGCAAATACTTTTTTAACAGAACTGTATCTACACACTATACTCCACACTGTTAAGGGGAAAAAACGTTTTTATTGAGAAAAAAAATTACATATTAAAAATACAAAACTGAAAGATCATGATTGGATAAGTCTCCACTTCCCTGAGTTAATACTTGGTGGAAGCACCTTTGGCAGCAATTACAGCTGTGAGTCTGTTGGGATAGGTCTCTACCAACTTTGCACACCTAGATTTGGCAATATTTGACAATTTGTTGTTACAAAACTGTTCAAGCTCTGTCAAGGTCCTTGGGGAGCATTGACGGACAGCAATCTTCAAGTCATGCCACAAGTTTTTGATCGGATTTAGGTTGGGGCTCTGACTGGGCCACTCAAGGACATTTACCTTTTTGTTCCTTAGCCACTCCAGTGTAGCTTTTGCTGTGTGCTTTGGGTCGTTGCTGAAAGGTGAACTTCCATCCCAGTTTCAGCTTTCTTGCAGAGGGCAGCAGGTATTCCTTAAGGACTTCTCTGTACTTTGTTCCATTAATTTTCCCTTCTATCCTGACAAGTGCCCCAGTCCTTGCCAATGAGAAACATCCCCATACTGCTTTACAACAGGGATGGTGTTCTTTGGCTGTGTTGGGTTTGTGCCAAACATAACGCTTTGCATTTAGGCAAAAAAGTTCCATTTTAGTTTCGTCAGACCACAAAACTTTTTGTCATATGGCTACAGAATCTGTTTTTTTGAGTGTCTTTTTGCATACTTCAAATGGTATTCAAGGTGGGCTTTTTTGAGTAATGGCTTCCTTCTTGCCACCGTACCACACAGGCCAGATTTGGGGTGTACTTGGGATATTGCTGTCACATGCACACTTTGACCAGCCTTGGCCATAAAAGCCTGTAGCTCTTGCAAAGTTGCCATTGACCTCTTGATAGCTTCTCTGATCAGTCTCCTTCTTGCTCGGTCATCCAATTTGGAGGGACGGCCTGATCTAGGTCATACACCTTCCACTTCTTAATAATCGTCTTGACCGTGCTCCAAGGGATATTCAAGGCCTTTGATATTTTTTTATACTCATCCCCTGATCTGTGCCTTTCAACAACTTTGTCCCAGAGTTCTTTTGAAAGCGCCTTTGTGCTCATGGTTGAGTCATTGTTTGAAATGTACCACCCTGCAGAGGGAACTTACAGGAACTGCTGAATTTATCCCGAAATTATGTGAATCACTACAATTTAAATTTAAATTTTTATTTTTAATTTATTTTCTACAAATTTTTAGAATATTTTTTTCACTTGGAAGTTGTGGGGTAGGAGGTGTAGATAAATGATTTTTTTTTTTTTTTTTAAATGCATTTTAAATCCAGGCTATAAGGCAATAAAATCTGAAAATTTTGTGTAGACTTTCCATAGGCACTGTAAATATTACAGGTTTACTGCATACCGTTACTACATTAAAAGTCTGATGTGAATATGCTGTTCATACTGTGGTATGTTTGCATTCAGCAGCTGCGTGACGTGTTTAGTGCATACGCCAACAGTAATTTAGGGAGTTGAGAGCTGCGAAAGAGTTCATCAAAAGTGTTTTTATTATTAAATACAAAAATTACATTCGATACCGGATTCTTTATTTAAAGAACTACACACATTGGAGAGATGTACTAAAATGGATGTGCGCCTGGGAGGATATAGGATTCTGACTCGGTTCACCGAATCCTAAGTATCTGGACAAATCTGAACCCTGCTCAAACAGTAGGTATTCGGGCTGAATCCAAAACTGAATCCTGGATTCGGTGCATCCCTAATATATATATATATATATATATATATATATATATATATATATATATATATATATATATATATATATATACACAGTGCCTTGCAAAAGTATTCAGACCCCTGACCAATTCTCTCATATTACCGAATTACAAATGGTACATTGAAATTTCGCTCTGTTTGCTATTTTATTTTTAAACACTGAAACTCAGAATCAATTATTGTAAGGTGACATTGGTTTTATGTTGGGAAATATTTTTAAGAAAAATAAAAAACTGAAATATCTTGCTTGCATAAGTATTCAACCCCTGTGCTCCCAGTTTGCACCGATGAAAGAAATTGCCCTAACGAGGACACAATTACCTTACCATTGGCCTCCACCTGTGAACCATTAAAGATGCTGTCACGTTTTCTGGATAAAAACCCCACTGTTGAAGGATCATTGGTAAGGCTGTGAATCTGAAGGAAAATGAAGACCAAAGAGCATTCTGCAGAAGTTAGAGATAAAGTAGTAGAAATGCATAGATTAGGGAAAGGGTACAAAATAATATCCAAGTGTTTGGATATCCCAGTGAGCACAGTTGGATCAATAATCAGGAAGTGGAAGCTGTATCACACCATCCAGGCACTGCCAAGAAAAGGTTGTCCTTCAAAACTCAGCGCTCAAACAAGAAGGAGACTTGTGAGAGAAAGGCCAACAATTAATTTGAAGGAGCTACAGAGTTCAATGTCTGGGTGTGAAGTAATGGTGCACCAGTCAACCATGTCAAGAGCTCTGCATAACACCGACCTGTATGGGGGGGGGGTGGCAAGAAAGAAGCCGTTACTCAAAAAGTACCTTCTGAAAGCACGTCTGGAGTTTGCCAGAAAGCATAAAAGTGACCCAGCTGCGAAGTTTTGTGGTCAGATGAGACCAAGATATAGCTGTTTGGCCAAAACTCAAAGCGCTATGTGTGGCGCTAACCTAACACTGCCCTTGCCTCAAGACACACCATCCCTACTGTGAAGTATGGTGATGGCAGCTTCATGCCGTGGGGATGCTTCTCATCAGCAGGGACTAGGCATCTTGTTACAATTGAAGGAAGAATGGATGGAGCAAAATACAGGAAAATACTGCAAGAGAATCTGCTTCAGTCCGTTAAAAACCTGAAGCTTGGGAGGAAATTCACCTTTCAGCAGGATAATGATCCCAAGCACAAGGCCAAAGCAACATTGGAGTGGCTCAAGAACAAAAAGGTGAATGTCCTACAGTGGCCCAGTCAAAGTCCTGATCTCAATCCCACTGAGAATCTGTGGCACTATTTGAAAATTGCGGTCCACAAGCATTGTCCAACCAACCTGAACAACCTGGAAGAAATCTGCCAAGAAGAATGGGCCAAAGTTACACCGACAATGTGTGCAAAGCTGGTACATACTTACCTCAAAAGACTTAAGCTGTTATTGCAGCGAAAGGTGGCTCTACCAAATATTAATGTGTATGGTTAATGTAAGCAAGATATTTCAGTTTTTTATTTTTCTTAAAAATATTTCCAACATAAAACCAATATCACCTTACAATAATTGATTTTGAGTTTCAGTGTTTTAAAATAAAATATCGAACAGAACGAAATTTCAATGTACCATTTGTAATTCAGTAATACGAGAGAATTGGTCAGGGTCTGAATACTTTTGCAAGGCACTGTATATATCCTCAGTCATGGTCAAGTGTCATGGGACCTTGACAGGTATGTCATAATGATCCAACGTAGTCTTTCAAACCTAAAATAAAATACCTGTATTTATTGTGAACAAAAATATTCCTAACACTAGTCTGCTACTAAGTTAAGGTATTTTATTAAAGATTTTAACCTAATACCAAAGACACACTACAGTTTGACAGCATCCATTTTAGTTCTCTTTATTTACTGTCTGTTGAGCATGTTGTCTTATTAAACTAACAAGAAAAAACACAATAAATAGTACTTTCTTTAAATAATATATTTCAGATAAACATTATACATATCAGATAAACACTGAATTTGTAAAACATAATTGCTGGCAAAATATATCTTATAGTTTATTACAAATAATGATACATATGCCAGGATTCGTAGGCTAGTCTGAAAGTCTGGAAAAAGTATGGAAAAACTGATTTCCAGGGCTTGAAAATGCTTGAAAAACCATGTCTCAGTTATGAAAGTGTTGAAAAAGTCTGGAATCTTACTAGTATCACAGGAAAATGAAAATAATTCAGTGATTATTATTATTATTATTATTATTATTATTATTATTATTATTATTATTATTATTATACTTGATCTTGAAAGCGGGTCAGCATCTCTACCGGCAACTGTCTATGCAATTTACTAGTAGCAACTATATTGCTTGAGACCAAATCCCACAAGGCTTGCCCCGTGTAATAAAGTTCCTGACAACGTTCTGACAACTCAAGCAATCCTATCCAGTCAGCACACTGGTATATGTCACATGATTCTGTCTGATCCAATGAAACAAAGGGTAAAATGGACACTATGACAGCCAAAGTATATACATTAATATTGAAGGATATGATTTTTTTAAACAAAGTTACAAGCTTTAAGAATTACAAGCTACTGTACTGAGCTCACCAAGATTCACATTTTATTATCTTGTTGTTACCTTTAATAAATCGTTATCGCTATTTCCCAACCCAGGAAAAAAGAGAATATAATAGTTATTATCACTTATCGGATTTAGCACATAACATGTTAACATCGCTTTTTTAATTTTGTTAATGTGATTAATAAAATGTATGGCATTGATATTTTTTTGTTGTTGTTGTTTGTTTTGTTTTTAAATAAGTAACCAAGATTAAAATTAACATTTGCAATCGAAACAAAACTGAAACTTTGCTGATGTGTTTTTTTGGGGGGAAGGGTTATTTACTGTGTCCTTCAGTGAGTAGGATATAGCCAGAATACTGGATGCAGCCACAAACAGGTACTGTACTTGTAATTCTACTTTTATTCACAATCTCATTACTATTATTATTATTATTATTATTATTATTATTATTATTATTATTATTTATTATTATTAGTGCCTGTAGTGACAAATACTGTAATAAAGAAAATCAAAGAATAAAACAGTACTAATATTATTAATAATTTAGCTAATGCCTTTATCTAAGGTTACTTCCTTAACTTTGTAACGGTCACCCTACACAGTTGATAGGCAACTGTACTGTCCTCCCTTAGGAGATACTACTGGCCCAAATAATTAAAACTAAATAAGTCAGCAAGGGTGACTGACAATAAAACAGGGTTGCCACAATGCGTCAATTTCACCACACAAACACTGGTTTATTCCGAGGAACACAAAGCTTGACCAAAAGAATAAGACTAAACAATTTCAGTAGAAAACAAACCAATTAGGGACAGAGTGACAAAGAAAAGAATTTAGTGTAAACACACCCAGGAAAACAGATTATAAATGAAGATACGCAGCAGAGCTTGAGAATATAACCACAACCATTTAACAGAACGAATCAACCGCACTCTTAAAACTATGATTGCTTCTTTTGTCGGAAACTACAAACTCATGTTAGGTATGTATTCCGACCATGACATTTGTAACTCCGATACCTAACAAAAAGTACAGTGTAAAACGACTCCATAGTTTCACTTACCATCCTTTTCGACAGGTATCGGAGTTACAAATGTCATGGTTGGAATACATACCTAACATGAGTTTGTATTTCCCTGTTAGTCTTCAGTTGCCTTCTATCGGTAATACCGAGTCACTCCAAGCCGCAACCGGGACCGTGATTATATCATCTGACATCCAGGAGTGGTGTCAATTGCAATTGGCAAGGCCCCAGCAGAAGTGACTATCAGTCTGTACTGACCAACTGGGAATAACGAAGGTGATTCGACACACCATAACCACGGAAGATGAGATTCCCGTCCGAGGATATGCGTCTAGGGTGTCTCCCTTGAGGAAAGCTCTCATAAAGGAACACCTGGACGATATGCTTCGAGATGGAGTGGTCGATCTCTCCTTGGTCATCCCCTGTGGTTTTAACTGAGAAAAAAGATGGTGGATATCGGTTCTCTGTCGATTATAGGAAATTGAATGCCAAGACCATCTTCGATGCCTATCCTATGCCACTCATACATGACATACTGGAATCTTTGAAGGATGCATCTGTGTTCAGTTCAATGGACTTACGCTCGGGGTATTGGCAAGTGGCACTGGACAAAAACAGTTGTGTTAAGACTGCTTTTTCCACACATTTTGGACTTTACCAGTTTAATGTAATGCCATTTGGACTGAAAAACGTAGCTGCTACTTTTCAACGGCTTATGGAACGTGTGTTGGGAGACCTCCGAGGGAAGGTGTGTTTTGTATACATTGACGACATCATTGTGTATTCACCAACGGCGGTACAACACCTTAAGACCTCAAAGCTGTTTTCCAGAAGCTCCATCAAGCCAACCTAACGCTGAATCTAAAAAAATGTAATTTCTTTAGACCTTCCCTTCACTTTTTAGGACATGTAGTGTCGGCAGAGGGTATAGCAGCTGATACCCTGAAGCTCAAAGCCATACAGAATTATCCAGTACCTACTAACTTGAAAGAGGTGCAACGGTTCCTGGGGTTAGCGGGTTGGTACCATAAGTATATTCCCAAGTTTGCCGACACTACTGCTCCTCTTAATCGCCTTAAAATGAGAAATGTCCCATGGAAATGGGATGCAGAGTGTCAGCAAAGTTTTGAACTGCTAAAGGAAGCTTTGGTCAGTCCGCAAGTCCTGGCTCATCCAGATGTCAACAGGACTTTCAGAGTCTACACTGATGGAAATGATGTAGGACTTGGAGCTGTGCTGACCCAATCTCACCAAGATGAAGAAAAAGTGATTGCCTTTGCTTCCAAGTTACTCAACTCAGCAGAGAGAAACTACTCTACCTCTGAAAAGGAGTGTCTTGCTGTTGTCTGGTCAGTGGAGAAATGGCGGCATTATTTGGAGAGTGTAGAGTTTGAAGTGGTCACTGATCACGCGGCACTGTTCTGGGCTTTCAAGAATCCCAAGATTTCCTCCTGACTGACCCGTTGGACTCTCCATCTGCAGCAGTTTACGTTTCATGTTCTCTACATTAAAGGTAGTTTGAACATCGTGCCAAATGCACTCTCCAGGGCTTCTGTAATAACATCTTTAATCTCATCTACTGCAATCTGTGTAAGCAAAGCCTTTGCGAGTAGTGGGGACCTTCTGACCACTTTGGACCAGATTGCGGTCGCTCAGTCCAAGGACCCTGCTATCGCCAAAATCATTAAAGATCTTGATAACACCACTGCCAATGATGATCGTATTTCCTTTGTATTACAGCAAGGACTACTGTATCGTCGGGTGCCGATTGCTAATGAGGGGTATAGATTTCAGTGGATTATACCTGAACAGCTAACTACTTCCTTCCATCAGTATTATCATGACAACCCCCTTGGAGGGCACCATGGTAGAATGAAGACCTTACGGCGCATCCTAGAGGTTGCCTGGTAGCCCACTATACGAAAGGACACATGGAATCGTGTGAGAGAGAGATTTGCCAGACCTACAAACCTTCGAACAAAAGCCAGCCGGTTTCCTTCAATCCACGACTGTGAAGGAGCCTGACGTTTATTCCCAAGGAATAAAAAAGGTAACTCTTACCTCCTTGTCATGGTCGACTATTACACAAAATGAGTTGAACTATTCTCCTTAAAGGATAGTAAAACTCCCAAAATTGTGAGTATCTTAATTCAGGACATTTTTACAAGATGGGGAACACCACAACATCTTTTGTCAGACCGTGGTCCTCAATTTACCAGTCAGCCACTCTCTGAGGTTTGCAAAACCTGGGGGGTGATACAGAAACTTACCACCAGTTACCACCCACAAACCAATCTAACAGAACGAGTCAACTGCACTCGTAAAACTATGATTGCTTCGTTTGTCAGAAACAACCATCAGATGGGATCAATGGCTACCCGAGTTCCGGTTTGCAATCAATACGGCCAAATATGATACCACAGGGTTCACACCAGCCAAATTGGCTCTGGGGAGGAACCTCAAAGGCCCTTTGGACCGTCTCATTGCATTTCTCCTGCCCCTAACACGGATCCCTACCAACTCCTGGATCGCCAACAGGAAATGACAAGAGAAGTAAGGAATCGTTTCTCTAAAGCCCAACAACATCAAGCTCGGAATTATAATGCTTGGAGAGTACCCTGTCAGTATGCAGGTGAGCTGGTCTGGATCAGATCACATCCTATATCTGATGCCTCTGGTAAGTTTTCCGCTAAGCTTGCACCTAAGTGGGTAGGGCCTGCGCTTATAACCAAAAAGTTAAGCCCTAACAATTATCGTATACAATGGGGAGAGTCCGATAAGAAGGAAACCATGAATGTAGTGAATCTTAGACACTATTACAGCGTTCATCCCTTGCACCTCCGCAAGGGGGGGGGGGGGGGGGGGGGGGGAGAATTATGTAGCACTGTTGCTACATATGTGGGTGTAATTTTCACTCACCTCTCTCTTTAAGTAAAGGCAGTAGCCTGGCCAGGCCAACCTATAAAAACTACATTTCCCAGTATCCATTTCTTTCTTTCTTATTCCCCATTGGTCCATTCAAATTTTCATCTACCAATCCTCTCACACAGTCACTCTTCACCTGTCTCTTATTTCTCTGATTGTGGGGGGTTGGGGTGGGGTTTTTGTTTGTTCTGTAGCTAGCATTTTTGTGAGTCTGTCTACCTTTTAAAACCTAATCTTTATACTGTTAGCTAGATATTATTCTTTAGCCTTTGTTTTCTTTTTGTCTGCTGCTTTAGTTTATTGTCTAGTTAGCATTTTTTGCTTAATTAGGTGGGTAATTACTTTTGTGTTTTTTGCTGGAGTGTGTGGTTGTTTGTTTTTGTGCATCTGTTCTGGACTGTTGGCAACCTCAGTATTCATCAAACATCCGTTTCATCACTCTCAATGTTTTTCATCTCTTGAAGACCTCTACATCATCGTTCACATTCATCCCAAGTAATTATCTGAACTTCCATACCGATTTGGTGAGCTTTTTCCATGGACTTTTTCGTCGTTGTTGTTTTTTTTCTTTTGTTAATTGTTGGGACTTCATTACTATTTTGTTGATTTATATTTTGTGCTGCATTGTTTGCTCATTCTGCATATTAATCATCCTCTGTGTCAGTAATTGTTAAACGGTTGTGGTTATATTCTCAAGCTCTGCTGTGTATCTTCCTTTATAATCTGTTTTCCTGGGTTGGTTTACACTATATTATTTTCTTTGTCACTCTGTCCCTAATTGAGTTGTTTTCTACTGAAATTGTGTAGTCTTATTCTTTTGGTCAAGCTTTGTGTTCCTCGGAATAAACCAGCGTTTATGTAGTGAAATTGACACATTGTGAAGACCCTGTTTTACTGTCAGTCACCCTTGCTGACTTATTTAGTTGTAATTATTTGGGTCAGTAGGATCTCCTAAGGGAGGACAGTACAGTTGCCTATCAACTGTGTAGGGTGACTGTTACAACTTAGTCCAGCAGCTTGTTTGTTTTGGATTGTCGAACAAAAGGCTTTGGACCCAAACAGGGTTGTTATTGCAAGGGTGTACTGTATTTAGTATTTGACCTATATGCTTAATATACGACACTTGCACATTTTAATATACTGCGAGTATACTTGTGCCCAAATGGTCTGGTTTTAGTATACTATTGGGACCATGATACTATCCTATGTTGGGACAAGTATACTTGCAGTATACAATATTGTATATATTTTTTGTAAATAATGCAACATAGTTCTCAAATATTGGACATTTCTTAGATTGTAGCTTACTTCTCTTTTGCATGATTTCCATTACATGAGTAGATGTTAAATTTCATGCTCATGCTCAATTCAGCTCTCGCCAATATAAGCACCAACTAAGATGTAGCTTTACAGTAAACTAGTGTGATCCATCTGCATCTCCATCCATTTGCATTGCTTTCCATCCTTCTGATGTAGATATCCTTCTGTCTGGTGTTGGTTGCTGAAGTGTAATGCTGGCTCCAGGGATCAGCTTTTTTGCCTCCCCAGTACATCAGCACACACAACGGCTGCGATACTGGCTCCGGGGATCAACCCAGTGCAGTCTCCCCAGTGCATCAGCATGACAACCATCTGGATTGAGCTAAGTAGGGTACATCCCTGGGGTCTTCAAGTGGGCACCTTCCATCCTTGGTGTTTCGTCGACTAGCCCACAACACCTCAAGAAGGCTCAACAGTGATTCTGGTGTCCCAGCATCACCTCCCACTCAGATCAGCCCATCTTACTTACCCGTACATCAGCGTTGCTTTCTTTCTATTGTGCTTGAGATCCCCAGCCAGAATCTTTCCAGTCTCAACCACAGCCAGTTGCTGCTTCTTTCTGCTGCTTCAGATAAGTTCTTCATTGTACAACGTAAGTCTTGGCCACTGAACCCAACATCTCTGAGACAACTCCTCGACAACCCACCTCCACTGGGTAAACTCGGACTCTCCATCCTTGCTGTTCCGCATCAGCAGCTAGTTGAGCATACCGATGTTTCTTCCTCTCATACACCTCATGCACAGCATCTTCCCATGGCACTGTTAACTCTACCAAATGAACAAAAATAAGCCATTGACCAACATCTGCCAGCATCTTCCAGTCTCTAGCAGCTTCCAGTTGTCCTGGGCGAGGTTTGGTTTTAACACCTTTTCTTGGTGGTTGCTCTCCTGGATGGAGGAATATTGTCTTTTGTGTGTAATGCTTTGATGGAACTGGTGGCAACTTATTGGTCAGGTTACACATGTCTTCCAATGCTAAGGCCAAACATCAGCAGCACCTGTTCATGGTGCCAAGTAAATCGTCATTGGCTAAGACCCACCTTACATCCTGTCAAAATGTGCCTTAATATTTTAATATTTTAAACGATGTGTGTGAAAATAAATTGGACCTGACGTGCCTGACAGGCGCTGAATAAATGGACTGCAAAGGGTCTGCGTCTCAATTGTTGTCAAGGAAACCTCGTACATAGTCAGTGACCACAGCAGTCTTGGCAATAGGCCAAACTGAAAGCACCAGAGTTTAAGTTTGCCCGGTAAAGAGCTGCTGTCTATGCTCTTCAACCCTTCCACTGCTTGTTGTCTAATTTCTCCCACACAAACTATGTCCTTTAGATCCCTGTCATACCATCTCCCTAGACTTTTCACTGGCTTCTTGGACACTGTTAGTATTGCCTCACCGTTAATGTAGAACCTTTTATCTACTATTTTACCTTTATTTACAGAGATGCAATGGAATTGTATTGTATTGATTTAATGAAATTGTATTGCATTCATGCCCATTCAATGTTATTGGTTAATTTCCCCAATAACTGATTAGTCCAGGCTACTGTAGTCATTGATGTCATGTCATCCATGTATGCTTGAATTGGTGGTAGTCACATTCCAGAAGCCAAGAGCTCTCCTCCCACTACCCATTTTGATGCCCTAATAATTACTTCCACTGCCATGCTAAAACCCAGTGGAGAAATGGTACATCCTGCCATTACTCCAACTTCTAGGCATTGCCATGTAGTGCTGAATTCTGATGTTGAAAAACCAAATTACAAATCTCCAAAGTAGGCTTTCACTAAATTTGTTATTGTCATTGGTACGCTGAAAAAATCAAATGCTGCCCAAAGAAGTTCATGTGGCACTGAACCATATGCATTAGCCAATTCTGGGAATGTCACATGGAACTCCTTCCTCTCCTTTTTTGCTGCATTGTCTCTTGCTAGATATGCACCTCCAGAGTCTGACAAATACTTTTAGAAAACCAGGAGCAACTTCTGCTCTTGGTCAAAAAGCTATAATGCTCTGCGACTGCCCGCCTATGTGGATAACTATCGAAAAACTAGTAGCAGCTAACTAAAATGCAAGTCTGGGAAAAACAAATGGAAGTCTGGAAAAAAGTATGGAAAATGTTTGGAATTTTGATGTTGAAAAAGTGTATGAACCCTGAGATACTGTAACTAAATTCAGTACACTGTACTTTGTACAAATCACAGTCCATAGGACAATTATGGGCAACTTGACATTTTTTGGACAACCACATTTCTACAATGGACTGCCCGAAGAGCAATTCCGGGTACAGGTCCTTGCAGTAACCATAAGAAAGGAACAGATTGTTTTGTCACCTCCCCTGAAATACCCTTAGTCATGCCCCCTTCAATAGCTACTGCAATCATGTATCCTCCAATGACTGACACATTCTTTACCATATTAAGGCGATAACTTCTTGTATTGTGACTCCTCCCCCTTCCTGGATGGCCAGCTTCCGACTGACCCCGGAATGAACTGCCAAACCATCCAGTACGGGGCACACTATTCCTGTTATACAGACTGTTGATTAGGACTCATTTGAGAGGACCAGCCTGTGGCCAGCAAAATCTCGATTGGGACCAACCATAGGGCTGAAGACTGTTAGGATAGATTTTTGATAAGGATCTTCTTGAGAGCTAAGTACTTTGTAGTCGAGTCATGTCCAGGGACCAGTTGATGATAAAGTATAGTAGTTTTTAGTAATAACTGATAAAATATTGTCTATTGAATTGTTAGCCTGCTTGTTTTTCTAGTCTAAAATATTGCCTAATGAGATATTAGCCTGTTTGGTTACTGGCCTAATATCAATTAACTGCTGAAATGATTATTTGTGTACTTATGGTGATTTTACAATTTGAACCCATCTTGATATTGTCTTTTCTATTTTGTAACAAAGAAAGTAAATTTTACTTATCTGGTCTGTGGTCCTTGGGCGTCCATCTTAGGGGGTTTTGGTGTACACCACAGAATCTTAAACCTGTAGAGAAAAGAGATATTATTTAACAAGGAATAAGAGTAAAGTTAAACTTTTACATACACATCTACATAAAGCTGTACTGTGCACATGACACCCCCAGGCAGCACGCCAGCACTGTCTAGACACAAAACATGCTTCTAGTCACAGACTCATGCAGGGTGACACAAACAAACGGCGGGGAAGACAGGAAGACATACACACACACACACAGCAATACAGTAACACTAGCAGTCCCAAACTGACCTACCATTACACTGCCCCCCAGTCAAACACTACCTGGCCTGGGAAGCACTGACCTAGTCCTGGTGTGGCAGCATGTGGGGTTGCCAGGGTGGAGGACAGCAACCGATGGGTCAGGGGAGGAGTATAAAAGAATTTCAAAGGCACTGACTATCCCTTGGAGCAGTCAAATTGATCATTAAGAAGGCAAAGGTATATGGCACCACCCAGAATCTGCTTAGAGCAGGCCGTCCTGCTGTCTATGTAAAACACTGCTGTCTATGCTCTTCAACCCTTCCACTGCTTGTTGTCTAACTTCTCCCACATGAACTGTGTCCTTTAGATCCTTGTCCTACCTACTCCCAAACTGAGGACCCAGGTAAGAAGGGCATTGGTCAGAGAAGCCACCAAGAGGCCAATGACAACTCTGAAAGACCTACAGCATTCCATGGCTGAGGTGGGAGAAACTGTGGCAAGAAGGAAGCCATTTCCGAAAAAAGCCTATGTAAAATCCTGCTTGGAATTTGTAAAAAGGCTTGTGGGAGACTCTGAAAAGATGTGTCAAAAGATTCTGTGGTCTGATGAAAAAAAAATTGAACTATTTGGACTAAATGCAAAGCGTTATGTCTGGGACAAACCCAAAACACCACATTACCCAGGTAACACCATCCCTACTGTGAAGCATGGTGGTGGCAGCATCATGCTATGGGAATGCTTTTCATCTGCAGGGACTGGGAAGCTTGTCAGGGTAGAGGGCAAAACGGATGGAGCTAAATACAGGGAAATCCTTGAGGAAAACCTGCTTCAGTCTGCTGAAGTCCTAAGACTGGTACTGAGATTCACCTTTCAGCGGGACAATGACCCCAAGCACACAGCCAAAGCGACACCGAATGTCCTAGAGTGACCCAGTGAAAGCCTGGACTTGAATCCGATTGAGAATCTGTGGCAAGACTTGAAGATTGCTGTCCACCAACGATCCCCATCCAACTTGACAGAGCTTGAACAATTTTGCCAAGAAGAGTGGGCAAATACTGAACGATTCAGATGTACAAGCCTGGTAGAGACTTACCCCAAAAGACTCACAGCTGTAATTGCTGCCAAATGTGATTCTACCAAGTATTGACTCAGGGGGGTGAATACTTATCAAACCAAAACATTTCAGTTTTTTTTTTTTTCATTAACTGTTGTTTCACAATAAAAATTCTCTTGCCTCTTCAAAGTGTTGAGTAGGTTGTGTAAATCAAAGACAAAAATCCCATTTAAATGCATCAAGATTTCAGGTTGTAACACAACAAACTGAAAACGTCAAAGGGAGGTGAATAATTATTATAGGCACTGTAAGAGTAGGGACCTGGTAAAGTTTATGCTTAATCGTATCAAATGCCTCCTAACACTCAGCTGACCATTTAATCAAATTTGGAGCACTCTTTTTGGTGAGTTTGACTAAAGGGTTAACCACTGTTCCATACTCGGGGATAAAGCAATAGTAATAACCAGCTAATCCCAGTTTTGATCTCACCTGTCTTGGTTTTGGGGATCGCCGCATCGACCAAAACCTGGATTTTGGTGACCACAGGTCTCACTCTTCCATTTCCCATTAAAAATCCCAAATATTGAGTCTCCGTTTTGGCAAACACACTTTTTCTCAAGTTGGCTGTTAGCTGGGCTGTACCCTTAGAGACTGAAGGATGGCTATAATCCTAGCCAGATGCTGTCGCTAGGTGGAGCTGTAAATCACCTCATTATCAATATAGGCTGCTGCATATTCATGATGTGGACATAAAACCTTTCCCAGTCTGTCTAAAAGTTTGTCAACCTGAGGCACAGGGTACACATCAAATTTGACAATAGCATTTCCTTCCAGAAGTCTAAACAGAAGCTATTGGTGCTGTCTTTCTTGGCCACTATGACAATTGGACTGCACCACTCGCTCCTGGAAGGTTCAATCACCCCAAGTTCGAGCATGTCACATACCTCTTTGCGAATGCCACTTCGTTGACTTTCTGAGATCCGGTATGATCTCTCTCGTACTGTGACACCTGAGGGATATATTATGTTATATTCAACAAAGTTAGTTCTGCTGGGCAAGTCAGAAAAAAACACAGCTAAACTCCTCAATAAGTTTAAGCAGCTCCCTTTGCTGATCTGGAACCAACTGTTCCCCTATCGAAATGATTTTAGTCCTAGGGGTCTCTGGACAGGGCCTAAATCATCCTCTATCTTGTCTAATAAACTTACATGATACATTTCACGTTCACTACGGCGACCGGGCTGTCTAATTTCATAATTCATCATTCCTATAGTCCGAATCACTTCATATGGCCCCTGCCATTTAGCACATAGTTTCGATTCTGAGGAGGGAAGCAGCAGCATTACCTTGTCTCCTGGTCTAAAGGTTCGAATTAATGCATTTTTATTGTAATTCTGCTGTTGTTGGTGCTGAGCCGATTTGAGGTTGTCCTAGGGCAAAAGACCGACCAAATCCAGATGATCTCGTAGTAGGAGGACATGCTTCACTACATTTTTGGATGAGTATTTGTGCTCCTCCCACCCCTCTCTCAACAGATCGAGGATGCCGCAAGGCTGTTGGCCGTACAAGAGCTCGAAGGGGGATAACCCTGTCGAACTCTGCGGCACATCTCTCAATGCAAAAAGGAGGTAGGGAAGAAGCGATACCCTATGTTTCTGCTCTTGTGTTACAAACTGTCTCAGCATCAACTTCATGGTCTGATTAAAGCATTCCACCCAATGATCGATCTGTGGATGATAAACAGATGTCCTGATGGGACGTATTTTTAATATTTTATGACCTGCTATAACGTGTTAGACAGAAAGTTGGTTCCACGATCAGATGCCCCAGTAGCCTCGCTATCTTGGTCACACTGCATTCTGACTCCTTTTGACTGGTGTTTGTTACCACCTGAGCGTTGTCTTAATGATGCCTCCTCCCATTTTGCAGTCCGTCTCTCTTTATTTGTTTTTCTAGGATGGAAAATGGGGGAAAACATTTCAGCTTGAAAAGGAAACACTTTACCAATTCATTCCTTTTCTTTTTTTCTTCCAAGTTTTCTTTATAATTTAGCCAGTCCGGACAAAAAATTATTGGGTGTACTAGCCTTTCCGCCACCCCAACTACTAGGTGGTGTTTTATCGGTCCTACCAATTAATATACTTTTAGGGTGGGGTATGTCACCGTAGCTCCATGGATGCAGGAGATCACCACCTAGCCTCGTGGCTGCCACAACATACAGCCCTGCTTTAATCAAGGTCACCCGGTGACCACTAATGTGTGGTTCGTCACCTTGCCTAAAACTGCATTCACAATACAAGGCCCCTCCCAGCTATTTTCTCCACGCTTACCCACTCCAGATGCCCAATTGCACGCTGCCATGTCACACTCCATTGCCCCTGGGCATGACCTGACATGGTGCCCCTGTTGATTGCATCTTAAAAAAAATAGAGGAGAAGGAGGGAACATTGGTTAATTTAATGCCTCATTGCTGGTATAGCAACGAGGCCGGGATAACTGCTTTACCCCTGCTGGGGACCAACCTTAACTTCCATGAAGAGGAGACAAATTGCCCATTGGGGCAGGAGATCTAGGAAGTTTTGGTCCCGGTGTTGTAGATAGAGCAGAGAGAGGAGGTGGTGTGCAGCTGATCCGGTGGATGGGAGCTGTGGCCAGGTTGGTGTGGGCTGAGATCAGGTAGTCCTCGAAATCTTCCACCAGTTTTATTGATGCTTCCAGCAATAAAGCTGGAAGCAGTAATACCTGGGTTTCAGCACCGACCACATGGCAGAATTTCTCCACTGTTATGGCTTCACCCATTTGCAGACCTGTTTTCTGAGCGGGGCTTAGCCAGTGCACCATGTGATCACACAACTGCTACACCACCATCCTGGGACATGTATCTGGGGATCTTCAGTACTCCGGGAATTGTACCCTGTGCGTTTCCCCCATGATGTTGAGCTGGCACAGGATGGCTTGCTTTACCAGGTCGTAATCAGCGGCTTTGGTGTCTGTCATGGCTTGATATGCTGCCTGAGCCTCCCTGATCAGGCAGGATCCCAGCTGGCTCGCCCATTATCTTCTGGGCCATGACACAGTGGTAGCCGGCTGCTCAAAAGCAACCAGGTAAGCCTTGGGGTCATCCTCCACCATCATTTTCTTAGCCCGTTCCCTTGGGACCATCACGAAGGGTGCTGCTGGTACCGTGGTCTGGACCGCCAGACCGACCTTTTCCACCAACATTGTGTACCGCTCCTCTCTCCGTCTCTCCACAGCCTCCTGTCTGCTGTCCAGCACCTGCAGCACTACTGAAAGTGCTGCGTGATCTATAGTCCTGTGTTCTGACACCACATGTGGCAAAGTGGTGTATTGTAGATAGATGTAACGGTGATGCAGTGCATGAAAGAAGCAGACAGATAATTATAATCCAGTTTAGAAATGTGTTATTATCTTTGCAGGTCTGGTAACTAAGCAATAATCTCAAGCAATACGCAGCAATGTGTATTGCACTGTTTAATAATAACAGGTTGCAGTCCCAAATAATAAACACAGTTAGTACATCCACAATATACAAACATGGTCATCAGTCCTGGGTGCGTGCAGTAGTGCTCATGGTGGGTGATACATTTTATATTTGTGACAAAGGTGCAGTGTTGTTTGGTTTTGTGCTGGCCCCTGGTGACAGCTCTGGAACTGTGTTAGCTGTCTGGTAATGTAAAAGACGAGACAATTACAAACAAACAAAACACAACACTCACGAATTCTGGCAACAGTACACTTTTACTGTTCTTCTGGCTTTTACTCACTACAAACCAAATGCAAAAGAACAGATTAAGATTCTCTGTCCCCTTTATATGCTGACACGCATGGTAAACGAATGCAGCTGCCTTTTTCTGCTGCTGCTACATTGTTTCCCTTCCAGGTCAATACGTTCTTGCAACAGAGTCACTTATTTCCAGACTGGCCGACTTCCCGACCCTGGGAAAGAAGCCAGCCCCTCCAAAGAACTCTGTCCTCGCTTAGTACCCTCGCAGGTTGGAAGGGACATTTACAACCAATGTTCATTGTATTTCTGTCACAAGGGGACACAAATGTCATCATTATAAGGGTGTGTTTTAGAATCTACAAAACTGAAGTGAATGTATTGTCTGGTGCTCAGTTTTATTAATCTCACTGTAGCCCAGAGTGACACAAGCTATATAAATAAACATATATATTTGACACCACTAATACTGTTTATCAGTTTCATTATTTTCTTACACTATATATTAGGAGAGCAGTTTATCACAGACTTTTTGGAGTCACTATGTTCAGTTATACATGAGACTAAATGGAGCTATGCATTAATAAACATACTTCTGTGAGGGCAACAACTTGAATGTGGTCAATATAAATTACCTAAAACTTAACATTATTAAGAGGTTTAACAGTTAAGGCTAAATAAACTTGCTGTGATTCCCCCCAAACAGTAACAGTACTTCTGCTGACCTGCAACAGCGTAATATAATACAGTTTGATTAACAAACTATAGCCACCATTTAGCAAGTAGTAGTATCTCTATATTACTAGGCGGTTTAGATGCTTAATGCAGTACATTTTATATTATTAACTATAACCATGACCTTTTTCTTCTTTCTTCTTTATATTTTCCTTTTAACACAGCTTAAGTCCCTATCACAAAAGGCTCACATTTTCAGTCCAAAGAATATCCTGGTACAAGATACCATACTTAAATCAATTTAAAATGCTACTTCCCTTTTTTCTTCTTGCAATGTGGTGCAAGTCACGGTCCATTCGTGTCTTGAATCCAGTTCCCACTGTACTTGAGTCCAGGCAATGCTGATAGTAATTATGCCAAGCTGCGTCCCTGCAGTCGACCCCCAGATCCAGTCCTGGCGGTTTCGAGGTCAGCCACAACTCCTTCTGTGCTTTCCTGTCCTGCTGTGTGCCCTTGTATGGTCAGAAAGAGGTTTATATAGGGAAACAATCATGTTAATGCCTGTTGGAAAACAGCTATGGGAATTATCAGTATAGTCCAAATTAACCCTTAACAATCCGAGTGAATTTACACAACATGAAAAAGGAAAACAAAATCACAATAACAACTACAGTGGCTTGCGAAAGTATTGACCCCCTTTGGCACTTTTCCTATTTTGTTGCCTTACAACCTGGAATTAAAATGGATTTTTTGGGGGTTTGTATCATTTGATTTACACAACATCCCTACCACTTTGAAGATGCTAAATATTTTTGATTGTGAAACAAACAAGAAATAAGACAAAAAAACAGAAAACTTGAGCGTGCATAAGTATTCACCCCCCCAAAGTCAATACTTTATAGAGCCACCTTTTGCAGCAATTACAGCTGCAAGTCTCTTGGGGTATGTATCTATAAGCTTGGCACATCTAGCCACTGGGATTTTTGCCCATTCTCAAGGCAAAACTGCTCCAGCTCCTTCAAGTTGGATGGGTTCCGCTGGTGTACAGCAATCTTTAAGTCATACCACAGATTCGCAATTGGATTGAGGTCTGGGCTTTGACTAGGCCATTCTAAGACATTTAAATGTTTCCCCTTAAACCACTCAAGTGTTGCTTTAGCAGTATTCTTAGGGTCATTGTCCTGCTGGAAGGTGAACCTCTGTCCCAGTCACAAATCTCTGGAAGACTGAAACAGGTTTCCCTCAAGAATTTCCCTGTATTTAGCGCCATCCATTATTCCTTCAATTCTGACCAGTTTCCCAGTCCCTGCCGATGAAAAACATCCCCACAGCATGATGCTGCCACCACCATGCTTCACTGTGGGGATGGTGTTCTCGGGGTGATGAGAGGTGTTGCGTTTGCACAAGACATAGCGTTCTCCTTGATGGTCAAAAAGCTCAATTTAGTCTCATCTGACCAGAGTACCTTCTTCCATATGTTTGGGGAGTCTCCCACATGCCTTTTGGCGAACACCAAATGTGTTTGCTTATTTTTTTCTTTAAGCAATGGCTTTTTTCTGGCCACTCTTCCGTAAAGCCCAGCTCTGTGGAGTGTACGGCTTAAAGTGGTCCTATGGACAGATACTCCAATCTCTGCTGTGGAGCTTTGCAGCTCCTTCAGGGTTATCTTTGGTCTCTTTGTTGCCTCTCTGATTAATGCCCTCCTTGCCTGGTCCGTGAGTTTTGGTGGGCGGCCCTCTCTTGCCAGGTTTGTTGTGGTGCCATATTCTTTCCATTTTTTAATAATGGCTTTAATGGTACTCCGTGGGATGGTCAAAGTATTGGATATTTTTTTATAACCCAACCCTGATCTGTATTTCTCCACAACTTTGTCCCTGACCTGTTTGGAGAGCTCCTTGGTCTTCATGGTGCCGCTTGTTTAGTGGTGCCCCTTGCTTAGTGGTGTTGCAGACTCTGGGGCCTTTCAGAACAGGTGCATATATACTGAGATCATGTGACAGATCATGTGACACTTAGATTGCACACAGGTGGACTTTATTTAACTAATTATGTGACTTCTGAAGGTAATTGGTTGCACCAGATCTTATTTAGAGGCTTAATAGCAAAGGGGGTGAATACATATGCACGCACCACTTTTCCGTTATTTATTTTTTAGAATTTTTTGAAACAAGTTATTTTTTTCATTTCACTTCACCAATTTGGACTATTTTGTGTATGTCCATTACATGAAATCCAAATAAAAATCAATTTTAATTCCAGGTTGTAAGGAAACAAAATGGGAAAAATTCCAAGGGGGGTCAATACTTTCGCAACCCACTGTAAATAAAACGTGATTTCTCCCTCAAGCAACCAAGTGGTAAGAACTAATATTTCTACATAGACAAAACATGTACAATGATTTCTTTCTTTTTTCTTTCAATATTAATTTACAGTGTAATTGTGGCAAAGTGCCTGCCCCTGTGTGTATTTTGTGTTGTATGTTGTGTGTTAATCTTGACGTGTAGTCATTGGTACACGGGATATAAATGGGTCTGTGTAACACAAGTGTTTAAAATGTATATTTTTATTTAGGCACGAGAATTACACAACACTTCACGTGCAGGTAAAATGAATAATATGTGAGCACAGGGAATTGCACTTTATTAATTCATATGCAGTTATACCGAGACTCAAATTGAATGATTGATTAGCAATCAAGTCTCGGTACAGCTGCATAAAAGCAGCATCTTTTCATTCACTCGGGGTTGTGTGTTCGTGAGTGGAGAACGGGTGTGGAGAGGAGGTAAAAACTAAGATTAACGATTGCTACGTGCTGGCTTACACGAGCACAATACTTGTTTGTTCATCCACTGTTGTCTGTCTGCCTGTTAGTTTTGGCTGCTGTGCCATTTTATTTTACAAAGTGTTTTTCTTTTGTTCAAACTTTTCTTTTCTGTTTATTTATTAAACTGCACAACAACACAATTCACATTTCACCTGGCAGTACTGAGTGTTTCTTCCGGGTCTGACGTCACCACACACGCCATCCTGTTACACTGAGTCATCCCTATCTGGTCGTCATGACATGAATATCGGCATTGATATTTGCAGTGCCGGACTGATATTTGATCTGGTGTTTGAAATTTGCCAATTGCACAGCCCACTATTGTTCTGTTGCTCCTAATTTGTTCATTTCCAAATTCACCAGCAGATTATTATCTGTGTAGATGATTAAAGGCACTCCCCACAAGTAATCCTTGAATTTTTCTGTCACTGCCTATTTTAACGCAAGAAGTTCTAATTTGAATGAGGTATAATTCTGGTCATTACTCTTTGTTGCACGTAGGCTCTGACTAGCACAAGCTATGACCCTCTCTCTCCCTTCTTCCTGGGCTCACAGCTCCCAATCCACTGAGGCTGGCATTGGTATAAAGACGAAAAGGTAAAGAGAAGTTTGCATAAGCTAGTAACGAATATTCGAGGAGGGCCTTCTTTAGTTCTTCGAATGCCGCTTGGCATGATAAGGTCCAGGACACCAAAACTGTTTTCTTCCCAGAGACTGCAGTCCCCACCAATAGTTTGTGTATCAGTGCTGCGAGCCTGGCAAACGAGGAGATAATATCTTCGATATATCTTCGATAATACCCCACGAAACCCAGGAAAGACCGTATTTGACAAACAGTCTTTGGGGGCGGCCAATCTTGCACTGCTGCAAATTTTTCAGGATCTGGGGATATTCCACCGGTACTCCCAACATGTCTGATACTTCTGAGCAATTGACACTTAGCAGGCTGCAGTTTCAACCCATGCCTCCACAGACATTCAAAGATTTGTTCCAGATGCATCAGATGGATGTCAAAATCTGGTGAATAGACACATGGTCTAGGTAGATTAGTAGAGAATGATAACTTGCCCTCCCAACACCACTGCATCAGCCATTGGAAAGTTTCTGGTGCATTACAGAGCCAGAGTAGGGTGGTAAATGTCATTTTCTCTTGGTCTCCCAGGTGTAGGTTTACCTGCCAGTAACCACTTGCGAAGTCTAAAGTGAAATACCAAGTAGCATGCTTCAGGCTAGTAAGTGACACTTCAAACCCAACCTCACTGACCCAGACGGTAGACAGTGTGGCATCCGAGGATTCGAGGAGCGGATGTGTTCGTTAACCTAGGGGTCATGGGCGAGGGTATAAATAGGGGGGCGTTGCTTCAGTGATCTGTCCCTTTGCATATGGTTATACCAAACGACCTAGAAGGAACCTGTATAAATTGAAACTGAAAGCCGTGAGTGTTTTGTCAGTCTGTGTACTAACACTGTGTGTTTTGTTTGTCTTCTCACAAAAAGAATACTAAACATGATCTGGAGCTGCAACCGCAGGCCAGCATAAACCTGAATATCACAAGTCACCTTTTCCACTACAGGAACTGTCTCTGCACCGCTAGCACTAAAATCACGGACTGTCGGAACTGTGTCTGTGTTTGTGTTTTGTGTGGGTGAGAAAAGACAGGACTTTTTGGTTGCAGGTCAAACCCATTGGATTTTACAAACAGGAGTGATACACGCCGCTGTACCACTTCCATCATTGTTATTGTTTGCAGGTTCTGCCATAAGGCTCTGGACATTATAATCATTAATAAACACCCTTGCACCTCTAAATCATTTGTCTGTGTGATTAATCAGCTCTGCACTGCACTCACATTCACGTATTCACCACTTTGCCACAGGGATCTTCAGCCCATTTGTCACTTTCAGGGTCAACCACTTTAGGTCTGCAGCCATCTACATCGGGTTATCCAGCAACCATTTCCAGAAGAAAGCCTGACTAAATAACATCACTTGGGAACCAGTATCCAACAGATAAGGTAGAGTCACCCCTTGTATTTCTACTTCAAGCCATGGGCATTCGCCAATAATTGTTTCAGTTGGAGGGAGTTCATCACACTCACCCCAGTCACTTTTCCCACAGTGACTGGGTCTAATTGTTTAACCCTTTGCGGTCCGTTTACTCAGTGCCTGTCAGGTGCATCAGGTCCAATTTATTTTCACACGTGCTGTTTTAACCACATGTTTCGGGGCTGGGGCACTCCAGAGTAGGGTAACACCGTGTCCAATTAAACCATGCTGCTCCCACCAATTGGGTCTCCGTCAGAGGTATGCCCCAACTGCTATCCATTGTGCCAAGCTCAACTGGCACCCAACCGGTGTAGTTGCAACATTCGGTGGACCCCTCTGTCCCTGGTCCCGGCCCTTGGTATACCCAAATAAACCTGACCGATCCACTATACATGTTCCCGGTGTATTCGGTGCTGCTGTTACAAATGGTGAATTGTGTAGAAACGTGTATGCTCCCAGTTTCTTATACTTCCCGGGTTCATAGTGATCATATCTAAATGCATCCTGTTTAGTGACAGTGCATAAGCTAGTTTTATTATATCTCACCCTTATCATTGTGCCATTTATTCGTTCTATGTCGCCACAAATGGGCTGGCAACAATGGGCTGTCATTTCCGCTTGTACAAGCCGACCAGTCCTCCTCCCATAGGCTACCGTAGTACCTTCTAATTTGGGGTACTTGGCACCAGCATTGCACTGTACAAGGGCTAGTGATTTGAATGTGTATCTCATTGTGTTCGCAGTGTAGTGTGTTCAATTTTGTTTGGAGGTTGCCGCCCCCTAAGGTAAATTAAAGATGGATGGGTTGCCATACTTTCCTTGGGATGTTCTTGGAGCTGCAGAAGTGAAGTGGTTGTTGGGATAGGCAATCAAAGCGAAGCACTCCAGGAGGTGGAGGGTTAGTTTACCAGTGCCAGTCTGTTTTTTTTTTTTGCATGGGGGCCCTCCCCCACATCAGGTCACCCACAGGAGCAGCAGTGCCCCCTGAATATGCATTCCTCATACAACTGACACGTCTATGATCAACTGGTGGAGAAAGGAGAAAGGTCTAGAACAGAAATAGTTAATGTCTCATCCTCTGGCCTTCCTCTGGACACAAGAAACAGAAGTAATTGTGGTTAGATATGGTTTTATTTGAGACCAATGTTTCCATTGACTCCCAGTGACCTTTTCTAGTTTCACACTGGTGTCAGTGGTAAACAGCACCTGATAATGCCCGTGCCATTTGTCTCACAGACCAGGTCAGAGCCCTACCTCTCTGATCATAACCTGGTCGCCAGGTTGGGGAAGGACGTACCCCACTTCCTCCCGACTCATTAAATCTTTGGTGTCCTGCTATGTCTGGGCATGGTTTTGCAGTTTCTGAGGTTGGTTGGCCAACTGCTGCACATATTGCATCAGGGCATCTCTGTAAGGGGAGCTACTCTCTGTTGTGCTGACCACTAAACCTGGGAGAGTCATGGCTCACCCTGTCATTAGCTCGAAGAGAGAGATTCCTGTTCCACTGCACTGCTTCTTTCAGTGAACAATTGGTCCATTCCACAAACCCAGAGCTCTGTGGATGGAATGGAATGTGGAATCGCTGCTTGATGCCCAGCAGGGTAGTATTTCGGTGGCCAGGATCTGCGCTGCAGTGGTGTCAGTGCAGTTGTGTGTGGGAAATGCCTCTACCCATCTTGTAAACTGGTATAGTACTACTAAGATGTAATCCTTGGGGAGGGGTCCCGTGAAATCTATCTGCAGATTCTGCCAGGGACCTCTCGGTCTGGGCTGATGACCCAGTTTCACTCTCAGGGGCTTACCCCCTGCCTTTGCGCATGTCAAGCATCTCTGGCAGTGTTTCCCTGCATCCCTGCCCATACTAGGCCAAAAACAATCTTTCTTTAATGTGTTAATCAAACCATCCCTCCCACATTGAGAGGGTCCATGATACAGCTCCAATAGAGAGCGTTGTATGCTCTCAGGAGCCATTACCTGTCTGGTGGAGGGGATCGGCCAGACTCCATCCTCTTGCTGGGCTCCTACCTGCTGCAATTTAGTTATTTCAGCTGTCTCACCTGTGGGGTGTGGGGCTTTGGCACCGGTTGCCAGGCCACTGCCCTAGCTGCCTCGTCTGCCGTTCTGTTGCCAACTACATGTGGGTCTGCCCTGGTCTGGTGAGCTTTAATTTTTACAACAGTTAACCTCATAGTTCTTTATTACTCCCCGTCCTGTTGTCACGTAACCACGTCTCTCCCAACTACCTGAATAATCGTGCACCACCCCAAAAGCGTATCAGCTATCTGTGTGTATGGTCAAGCTTGAGTTAGCACCAAACACACAGGCCTGAGTCAATGCATGTAACTACCAGGCATTGCACTAGGCTAGTTCTTTAGGTGCCCTCCTGGCCACTACTTCACCTGACGTCACTATTGCCCATCCAGTACAATGTTCCCTGTTCTCACTCCTGAATAATACAGTGCACCACCCCAAAAGGTTCAGTATTTATATCTGTGACAGGATAGCCAGGAGTCAGAGACTCGGAGACAATAAACTGCAGTTAAAGCGCTGCTGCGCTGTTTTAATCAACAAAAAGTAAATCAAAAAGTAAAACAAAACACTGCTACAGAGCCAAAAATAAAAGGTGGCAAAAAAACTGTTCAGGCTGGGCAGAGCCTTCAGAACTTGGTAACACACAACACAGAAACATTCACCCCAAAACACCTCCACCAAACAAAGTAATTTCGCATGTGGCTGGAGCTACTTATCCCATTATTCAATTAGGTTCCAGCCACATTCTCAATGTATTTTGGCCTAGACAATACTCTACATACAGTATCATTCACTCTTCTAGCGGTTCAGTATTTATATATATTCTATTTCTCCCTCCAGGTCACACTGATGCGGTTCAACTTCTGTTAAAATCCCCTCGTCTAGCCCTGGTTAGACTTGCAAAAGTTAGTACATATACATGTAAAACACAAAGACTGAACTCCTTTTCTGTTCCTTTTGGCCAAACGCCTAGAACGCTTCAAATTAAATTTAAGAAAGTGTTAAAGGAAAAAAAAAAAATATTGTACTCTCCCCTTTTCTTTTCTCCCTTTTTAAAAAAAAAAATAGTTTTGCAATACACAAGCTGCCTGCTGTATTACAAGAGGAAGGTGCATATTAACACACTTTCTCAATAAACAGTCATAAGCATTTTATACCTTCCCAACTGCTCTCTTAAAACCCTATTATTTTCTTTGCATAGTTTTGCTTTACTTGTTAAGTCAAGACAGTAATTCTGTTACATTCTTTCTACAAAAGCAAAACAGAAAAAAATTACTTACAATACTGTTCACATCTCTTATTACTAATTTGTGTTTTAATCTTTATTCAATTCATGTAATAAAATTAAACCACATCAGGCTTTACTTATTACCATTACATAATTACCAGTAAACTGCAATAACATTTATTTTAATTGTTATAAACAGAATTTCATTTATACAAATTATACTCTAAAGTTAAATAGTATAATGTATACTTTCTTTTAATAAATCATTTTAGCCAAATTAGTAACATGTCTTTGATTTTTTATGCAATCTATAATCCAAGTATTAATTCATGAAAATATTTTAATAAAACATTTCCAGGTACTATTCTTAATATGTTCCATTTGCACAGTCACCTTACCAAACAGAAATCTCTCTCATTTACTTCTGCCTGTCTGAATGTAATGCTTCAATAAAGTTCTGGCAGAATAAACATGCTCTGTAGATCTCTTGTTTTAGCATGCAGTTCTGGGCACTAGTATTTTCTTCATAGGCTGATATGGGATCCCCTTAATACACTATGTAGTGCTCTTATTTCTTATGTGCTCAGAATAGCCCACCTGCTTAATGTAGGGGGTACTATTCTCCTGCTTGTTTTAAACAGTCTGTACAGTACTCCCTGCTCCAACTGCTTTATCTGTCTACATCTGGTGGAAAATCAAATAGCAATTGACTGCTCCTTGTGCTAATTCATCAGTGCAGTTATTACCTACAACTGTAACCTCCTTCCATTTTAATTTTAACTTTCTTCAATTTTGCCAATATGTAGTCTGAGACTGGTCAAGTCTCTTTCTCTTTTTCAGTTGACATCTCAAAACACCTATAATAATAATATTACACAAACAATCGCAAACCAATAATATAGTCAGATGACAACAAATGTCAATTAACAAAACACCTTACATATGACACAATCACAAGACAATAGAGATTCCTATATTCTCAACTCCACCTATATTCATGGTCTTTTTAAAACATCGGGGACCACCCCGAAGCCACCTTCACAAAATTCGTGGTCTTTTTCACCCACAGGTCATCATTCTCAACGCCACTTATATACATCTAGACACAACACAACTTCTAACCTTACTCACATAAATACAATACCGGTTAATTCCCCCTTTTAACAATAATTCTTAGGTATTCCACAATCCACCAAGTAACCAATAAACAGACAAAGGATAAATAACAAAGGTACCTACTTTCTTTCTAGCCATCTGTCAATGTTACCATCCGTGGATTGCGGAATCACCTGTCGCAGCACAAGTTCATGTAGGAGGAAGGAATTCACACCAGTCCATTGTCTTTGTAGTAGGTTAGAACTTTAATCATGAGCCCGGGAGGTTACACAGGTGGTAAAACACAAGGTAAGCTCACTGATCCACAGGTTATAATTCCTTTTATACCTCATTACAATTACAAATTCAGTCTCACCCCCCACCCCCCCTTCCTATTCTGCTGCAAAGGGCTGCTCTTCACCGGCTATGAGGCCGAGCTGTTCTAAAAAATTCTTTCTTTATTCTTGGAGTTGTCTCACCCCGTTTCTTAGTGCAGCTTGTCACGTGGTTTTATCCTGTTCTGGTCTTTGCAGACAGCCTGTGATTAATTCCTGTTAGTGCCAAACTAGATCTATGCAGACAGTTAAGTACACAATATCTAACCCCTTTCCTACTGTAGCGGTTAACACAAAAAAATGTGTAAGTACTTATACATTCTCAATTGTACATTAACATTTGGCTGACGAGTGACAGGCAGACAATTATAATCCGGTGAAAAAGTGCTTTTATTTATATTCTAGTTTCTAAGGAAAAGATCAGCGTTACCCTGGCCCCTATATGTAATCCCGCATGAAATCTTGGTAAACGGTTGCAGCTGCCTTATTACTTGCAGCTGCCCCTTGTTTACCTTTCAGGTCAATACGGTCTTACAACAGAGTCTTGCTTTTTTCCAGGCTGACCGACTTCCTGGTCCCGGAAACGAACTGTCAGGCCAGCCCTTCCAGACACTTCTCCTCCCGTTCTTTAGCGCCCTCACAGGTCGGGAGTGAGATTTATCACCAGAACTCATTATCTTTCTGTCACACTAACCTAAAATCCTACTTCAAATAGGATTGCTGAGGAAGTGCCCTGTATTTTGATTAGATGGGGATTAGCGTTAGCCTTGACTGTGGGAATGCTGCCACAATCTGTGTATTGGAGGAAAGCTGGAGCATTGGAGGCTCTGGAGAAGAGCCTCACTTTTAATGTGTTTTGGTTTCTGAATTAAAACAGAGAATTGTAAACTTGGTTGCTTTTCTGGAAGGAGAATCCGCCCCTAACCAAAACGTCATCAGCAAGCACATAAAAGCTCTGTGTGTTACTCTTTCATGTCGCTTCTTTTTGTTTCGGCTGCTCAGTCAAGCGCTGGGAAGCTGAAACGGGAGTTGACTGCTTAGAGCCTGGAGAAAGGGCCGCTCTCAGCCACAGATTTCCTGAGGTTTCCCCCTAAAAAATAAAAAATATGTGAGTAGGGGGTTTCTCCTTACCCGAGTGCTGAGCGGTTTGTATTTATTTCTGTGGGGTGAATGGTCGGGTTGGGGAGGCTGGGCTCTCTCCCCCGGTGCAGCCATGCTCTGTGGGATGGGCCATGTCTCAGCTCCTGATTTTCATTAAATTCAATATTTGGGGGATAGGCGGCAGAGTGCCAATGTGGAGTGCGTTAATTATTTATTATTATTCATTCATGGTTTGCACCTACCTGCGGATGCCCACGGATGCAAGCCCACTTTAAAATTAATTAATTAATTAATTAACAGGTGCTGTAAAGATCACAACCAAATGTTCGCAGTAACATACGATCTGTTCAATTACATGCTCGCTCAAATACAAAATACAAATCTCATTCGCTGACCTACATAGCTGCACATAAATGACCAAACAATTTACAGATACTCACATATTTGTATTTTCAGTGCATGACATCCTGCATTTTATAGGAAATAAAGGCAGTGCCTAACCAAATGTGTTTTTACTTCCATTTCCAAGATTTCACAGACTTTTGTTCAAATTCACGATTTTCATGACTTCCGTGACCTCCATGACAAAATCATATCCTTAACTCTGATATTGTCGGCTGTCTAATTTGGTGTCCTGTGTTCTAACTGTATATACACCCAATATCAATCTTGTGTGGTGTGTGTACTGTATGTAAAATACATATAAACAAATATCTGTAAACATTAATGTTATATACAATACATTATGCTTTTTAATATAATTTACACGACTAGGATATATTCTAGACATAACAGCACAAGGCACAGAGCCACAACATTAAATTCGTTCTCAGATTACTTTCAAGTTTTGAAATCCAAAAAAAGATATATTAAAAAATAGGCTACTTTTAAAGCAGTAGGTCGCGTAGTTAATACAATAAGCATTAAAAACTAATAATAAGTACTTTATATTGTTTTAGCTGCAAGTAATATCATGTAGGCTTCATATTGCCCCCAGTGGCATTGGAACAATTTTTAAAGTGGGGTGCTGAAAGCTATTGAACAAAACTGTAACCCCTGTATATGCTGGAAGCCATGCAAAGCCAGGGGGTGCTGCCCCTAATTCCAGCGCCCTTACCCCACTCCACCCCAAAAATATACATGTTTTTAACCAAGACAAAACTCGACAGGTTGCTCAAGTAAGATCATTGTGATAAGCTGCGTATTAAAGAAAATGTCAGATATTTTTAATGAAAACAAACCATAGCTGATTAAACACAACACAAAGAAATCATGACGTCCTGTCGTTACTACATGATTGCAAAATGCAGCCGACAACTGCTGCCCGTGCACATCACTCATGTTTTACCACAGACATGAGCAAACAAAGAATCAGCTGTGCCCAGTAGGGTAAAGCTGGTCCAGTTTGGTACATCCAATCTGCAGGGTTGCCAGAAATTAAATACATTTGTAGCTAAAGTAACCAAATACCAGCCCAAAAGTAGCCCTATATTATGTTGTTAAACTAGCTCTAACAATAACCCAACAAACATGGTATTTTTGAGTTTCTTGCTACATTTTTATTTTAAGATATTCAAATTATTTTATCTTAATGCACACTGTGTAGATACCCATAGCAGAGTGTTTAGTGCATTTGGAACTGCGTAAACAAAAGGTCAAGGAAAACAAACAAAACAAAACAAAAAATAAAAACGTTATGTAACCAGGATTATGTGACTAGTAAAGATACATGGCTATTTTAATTAAAAAAATACAATTGCTTTCTCTATTATTATTATTATTATTATTATATTTATTATTATTATTATTATTATTATTATTTCTTAGCAGACGCAAGCCCACTTATAGTTGTATACAAAAAAAAATCAAGAATTACAGTATTATAATTTATAATATACATCAATAAACCTTTGCATTTAAAACGTAAAGAAAATCTAACCTACATGAATTAAAGAATGTACACAAAATTTCAAGAAAAGGTCCTTTATGAACTGAAATCTTTAAATTTTCATTAAACTATGTACACATGCAGTCACCTTGAAATGGTTTCCATTAGCCGTTATAAATGCTGCAGTCAAACTTTGCCACCAACTCCCAAGGGGCCTGCTGTAAATGAGGCTGAAGTTAGGTTGCTACTTTGCAGTCCAGATCAAATGTGGAGTATGTGTTTGACAGCAGTTTTAGTTCTATTTCAACTGTCATCTTTAACAAATGACATCCAAGAGAACAATATCTACGTTTTATTCACCACCAGACCTCCACTCTTTCCTGTATAGTACTTTATATATCTTCTATTACCAGGCAGGTGCGAAACATAATGCCTGACTGCGGGTAAACTCGTTGGATGGAAAAGTACAGGCTGAGTACTCCCTTTCACTCCAGATCGCTGACCACGCCCCGACCCGCAGGGTGCGCTCTATCTTGTTGTTAACAAGTAGTCAGCACACTGGCCCCGCCCATCTCACCATTCTGACATTGGTGTCAGCAAGGGGTGGTTCAGGAAGGACCCAGAAGAGAAGTCGATCTTTTGTCCGCTGGCGGACTTAGGGGGGGCTGTGTTAAAGCGGGTCCTGAGGCGAGCTGGTGAGATGGGCAGGGCCGGCGCTGGAGTGAACGGGAGAACTCAGTCTGTACTTTTCCATCCAGCGAGGTTACCCGTGGTCAGGCTGGGGCCCTGCCCCCTTTCATCTAGAGTGTTCAGATACCCAGGCTGAGGCATCTAGGTTGGGGGATTTCCATACAGCTGTCATTCTGTAACCTTCCAGCAGGGTAAGATGTCCATTGTGGACTGGTTGGAATGTGAACTGACTCCCTCCAACTCTTCTATAAAAGGAGCTGAGAGCTGGGTCTGACTTCCCTCCCCATTTAGTTGCGCCTTGTTTTCTATGAATACAGTAAAACCAAACGTTTAACCATGCCTCCAACAAACATGGCGACCTCTAGGCATTGCTGCCCCTCACAAACATGGCGCCACTGCAATGTAAACTAAAATCTTTCAACCAAGTTTGCCAAAGTTAAGGTAAGTCCACTTGAATTCAATGAACTTAAAAATAATTACAAACGCTGACTTTTACACCCAATTTAGAATCTATTACAAATGTATTAACCGATAAGTTAGTTATTAGTTTTAAACCAGTACTTTGTTTCTTTGCTACTTTCATGCAGTCCACGTACCTCTGAACAAGTGCACCTGTCCAGGGAGATATCAGCGTTCAGACTCAGTAGGTTCTTTTTAACCACGTGTGGTATTTATTTATTTCTTCCCCCGCACAGGTTTCCACCGGCAGACTACGACAACAAGAAGTACGGGTATTTTTAAAATTTTGAAATTTTGTCTTACAGGCTATCGTTGTGATATGCATGTTACTTTACTGTTATTTTTCAAACTTCATCACCCTGTAATAAAAAAAAAAACAGATACCTTGATGGGATTTCACAGCAAACAGTTATTTTCATTTGCCATGTTTATTATGGGACATGCACCATCATACGAAGCATAACACATTATTTTAAAGTAAAATACTGTGCATGGTGTGATACTATTGTATTAATTTCCACTCTTCATTGCGCTGCTAGGAACTGTATCCGAACTATTTAACAGTGTGTGGACGCTTTGAGCTGGATTAATTAAAACGGTTTGCAGTACAGTTCTCGAGATCGGTTATGTGGTGTGGACAGACCCTTAATCGTTTTTATCAGTTTAATTTATTCCACTTGTTCTGATCAGATAAACTAATTACCAGGATCATTGGTACGCTGCAACCAGGATTACAGATTGGTAGGATTTTCTTGTCCACTTAATGTTAGCGTTGCAATTTACCCTCTTGTCACACACACTTAAATTAATGTTATTTCTGAATGTGATTTTTGAATTAATATATCACATAAAAGGTATTTGGATAATATAAGGCTTCAACGACGGGTACATTTTGACCTTTGAAGGTTCGGAACACATTAACGAAAGAAGGTTTGAACATAATTTACTAATTTGCATGATTGACTTGTAACGTCACCATAGCTACTTGTTGATATTTGATTGAAAAGCCTATTTTACCAGTAATCCATATAAATGGAATAAATAATTCACATGTAGTTTAAAAATATATTATAAAGAACAGTAATCATGTTTTTATAATTAAAAATAAATAGACATGTCGTGTGTTGCCTTCCAGGAGCCTCTGTCAAGCACATCACTGTGAACATAGACAGGCTCCTAGAACGAACAGGAGACAACCCGGTAGTCTCATTGGTGCAAACAACATTGGAAGAGACAGGCCAAAATCCCTGCAAAACAAATTCAGAGAGCTAGGAAGGAAATTAAAAGACAAGTCCAGAACTATGGTATTTTCTGGGATACTACCGGCACCTTGCAAAGGACCATATGGACAGCTGGAAATAATTAATCTAAATGCATGGCTGAAGACGTGGTGCACATGGGAAGGCTTCACCTATCTCGATCATTGGACAACATTCTACAACAAGGACTCAACAAGGACTCAGAAATGTTTTCATCTAGACAATGTGGGGAAGCTATAAAAAAGGCCAACAAGATGCTCGGAAATATTGTGAAAAGTGTTTAATTTAATTCAAGGGAAGTAATGTTTAAACTGTACAATGCACTAGTAAGACCTCATCTTGAATATTGTGTTCAGTTCTGGTCACCTCGCTACAAAAAGGATATTGTTGCTCTAGAAAGAGTGCAAAGAAGAGCGACCTGCAATTATTCCGGGTTTAAAAGGTGAGTCATATGCAGACAGGCTAAAAGAATTGAATCTATTCAGTCTTGAACAAAGAAGACTACGCGACCTAATTCAAGCATTCAAAATTCTAAAAGGTATTGACAATGTCGACCCAAGGGACTTTTTCAACCTGAAAAAAAAAACAAGGACCAGGGGTCAGAAAAGGAGATTAGACAAAGGGGCATTCAGAACAGAAAATAGGAGGCACTTTTTTTACACAGAGAATAGCGAGGGTCTGGAATCAACTCCCCAGTAATGTTATTGAAGCTGACACCCTGGGATCCTTCAAGAAGCTGCTTGATGAGATTCTGTGATCAATAGGCTACTAACAAACAAACGAGCAAGATGGGCCGAATAGCCTCCTCTCGTTTGTAAACTTTCTTATGTTCTTATGTTCTTATTTACACAAAATTGGTGCTGCTTGCATTACAGCAGCACGAATTGCAGTGGATTTAAGTCAAAACAAACTTAACAGTCACCGTCCAAGGAGGTTGTCCGTCACAGTCACGCTGTACTACGACTACTATGATCGATGCCTGTAATCTAACACACACCAGCCCCTGCTCTTCCGCCACTCAATCTCCATTCACCCACACTTACATAGTTACTCCTTTTCATGTGAAATATTTTTGCCTTTATTTGTAATACTGGTGAGTGAACTGGAACAATAAAACCTTTTCTTCTGTAATAAATAAATAAATAAATAAATAAATAAATAAATACTACTATTAATATGAATTTATGATTGTAAAGTGACCCCTGAGATTGAATGTTCCTCCAGATACATCAACAGTCGCTTGCATAGTTTGCATTCATTTTTTTTTTTTTTTTTTTTTTGTCGTCTGTGCATTTAACAAGAAAGAAAAAAAAAAAAATTCCAGTGAATTCGAGACCAATACACATGGGAGGAGTCATACGCAAAAAACACTCCCTCCCCCAGCTCAACACGACACGTCCATCATGACAGTAAAATCGACATAATGAAGCTTTCTTACCTTTGTATAAGTTGGCATGTATGTGCAAAGCATAGTGTATACAACAAATATTCTGGTATTGCTACGTTTGTTATTTTCTTTAATATTGAATTAGAATGTTGCAAAGAAAAAGCTACTTATTTACACTGTACAAAACTACACAGGTCCTGCAAATTTAGAACCCCAGATATTCAACATTCTCTAAGTTTAATTCAGAAAAAAAAACCTAAATTTTTGTATTTAAATAAACAGCACATAATAAATGTACTATCTTTTTCTATCTTTTTTTCTTGCGCTATAAAAACTTTAGTGTGGGGTGTGCACGGGCAAGTGCCTCGGTGATTGTCCATGGTTTAGCTGCGGCTCTGTGTATAGTAATGAACAAAATGTTTTTAAAGTTTTAGAGGCTGGTTAATTCTGCCAAAGAAAGAACGTATTATCTTTTTACTGTAGTTGAAACTGCTTTTTATCCAGTCTATTAAGTCTATTAAGGGTTTGGTTGTATAAATATCAGAGTAACAAACTATGTATGAATAATGGTCCATGAATTATATATTCGTAGTTCCAAGCATGTGTTTCCTATTTTATTGTCATTATCATGTACCTGAAAGAGCTCAGACTCAGTGGCTGAATCCCATATACTTATACATACGTTTTTTTTTTTTTTTTTAGTGAGCTATTTTTTTTTAAAGCTGAACACAGAAGACACGACTGTGTGAGAGGCGTTCCTTTGAGTCGATTTCATCAGTCAGTCTGGATTACATTGTTTCACCTAGAGAGGAGTGATGACGACATTTTCACGGTCTCACTAATTATTTTTTGATTTCCTGAGCCACGCTGCATTATTTATTTTCTTCAAAAATACTATTAAAAATCGCACTGCATTTGAGCTTCCTGTAGAACGGAGCAAAGCTTCGGTAAGATTCTGGTTGTAGAGAAATCCAACACTACAGCAACTTCAACAGAATCACACGTTTCAGGAAGCGAAGGTAAGGAGTATGTATGTGTAGCCTACATTATATATTTTTATTAAACACATGAGGCTGAACAGAGGCCCGCGTATCTGAAAGCACGGACATATCACTTGTAAAATATTTATTGAATGTTCAAATTTAAAATAAGGAAAGTGAAGTCCTAGAGTACAGTTTGGTAGTGAAAGCACGGCTTTACTCGTGATGCCCGGTAAAGCTAGATTACTGGCATGCTGTTAAAATTACAAGTGCAGTTTGGGATCAAACACATCTGTACATTTGTTTCAGTTTCCAAATCAGAGATTTAAATAATCTCAATTATTAATATATTTTAATGTGATTTATAAGCATTTGACTGGACTTGTTTTTGTGCTAACAGTACCGACCTGTATTTTTGGTACAATTGTGCTGGTCACAGTATTTGGCAGTTGGGCTATGTTTCGCAATAAGTAGCAATACTAGTGTTATGCCAAACAGTGTCACCTGGCAGTATTTGGCACTGTAGTGCGAAATATGATCCCACTGTCAAATAGTGTCGCCAGCACAATTGTTTCATTTAATATTACGACTAAAATGTGTATATTACGACTAAGATCTGATATTTTAATTGTGCTGCCATCTTTGTTTTTGAATATCAAAGAACACTGTACTGCTGTTTAGTGTATTTACTGTTTTAGTGTAGCAGAATACTGTCTACATTTACGTTTTCAATGCTGACGCTATTTGGCAGTATGGTTGCCACCTGGCCCCATAATTCCGGAACACTGAGACAGAACAGGATTTTGAAGCCTTTAAACTGAAGGAAATCAACATTTGAATTGAGCCCTAAACCTTTGCTAATTGAGATTGTATAACCATCATACTGATTTGATATTTTAATTGTGTTGTGTGTGTGTGTGTGTATATATATGTGTGTATGTATGTATGTGTGGGGGGGTGTGTACATTTTTTCCTTTTTTCAAAAAGACAACTGCTGTGTATCAAAAAATTCAAAATAAAGGTGAAATGTAATATAGGCACGTACAAATGTGATTAATGTAAAATCATTTATCAGATCGTTTCGGACTATGTTCTTCATCACCTGTCGTTTTTTCTGATATCTCTATCATATATATATATATATATATATATATATATATATATATATATATATATATATATACACACACACACACACACACACACACATACACATACAGTACCAGTCAAGAGTTTGAGTACACCTGCTTGAAACCAGGTTTTTCATGATTATCTATGGTTTTAACTGTATAAACTTGTCTATAAACACTAAACAACAATATTTCATTATATGATACATGTACTTACATAAGCTGATAATCATAAGCGAGTTGCATTCAAAAATTACATTTTTAAATGAAAATGTAAATCTTGTCAATTTCAATGAAATGGTCACCCAAAGCAAAGGGATTTCAGTCTGAAGCCCAAGTCAGTTAAAAGTCTGAAATGTGTATAACACGGTGGTAGAACACTGGCCTAAGTATAAAAGTGTCTTTGTTAGATGTTCTTTGAGTTAACTAGCATGTTACCTAATTAACCTTTTTGTCACCAGTTATTGTTAACAGGTGAGGGTCCATAATTACAGGTAGCATAGGCACAAGTTTGTCATTCCTGAATGTAAGGGAGCAGAAAATGGCAAAATACGCTCAGTTAAGCAACGAAAAAAGAAAAAGTCTGTAATTATTTTAAGAAATGAAGGTCAATCTTTAAGACAAATCACAAGAACTTTGCAAGTGTCTGTAACTGCTGTGGCCAAGACCATCGAACAAGGTCAAAGGCAGGCCAAGGGTGACCTCAGAATCAGAGAACAAGTTCATTCGAGTCACAAGTCTGCGAAACCGGCAATTAACTGCCCCTGAAATACAAGCTCAGCTAAATGCTACTGGAAGTACAGATGTTTCAACATCAGCTGTTCAGAGGAGATTGCGTGAAGCTGGCCTAACTGGAAGAATTGCTGCGAAGAAACCATTGTTAAGAGTGGAGAATAAGAGGAAGAGACTTGCCTGGGCCAGAAAACACAGAAACTGGACGTTTGAGGAATGGAAGTTGGTCTTATGGACCTATGAGTCAAAATTTGAAATATTTGCCGGTGACTGAGTTGGTGATCTTTACCAAGTCCATGGCAAGCTCAACCAGCATGGCTATCATAGCATACTTCAGAAGCATGCCATTCCATCAGGATTACGGCTAGTTGGGCAGACCTTCATTCTTCAGCAAGATAATGACCTGAAACACACCTCAAAGTTGTGCAAGAACTATCTGGCAAAGAAGGAAAGTGAAGGACAACTCAATCTAATGACCTGGCCTGCCCAGTCAACAGACCTCAATCCCATAGAACTTGTATAGGATGAACTGGACAGAAGAGTCCAATTCACAACAAATTGAATTCCAATTGAATTCACAACAAATAAAGCTGCTGTTTTATCTGCAAGTCTCAGAAACTGATGCCAAACAAGGCAAAACGTTTTTTCTCTGTCACAATGAAGCCTCCAGTCTAACTGTTCGTCTTAATTTTTTTTTTCATAATTAAATTCTTTATGGCTTATTGGTTACCTAGTTGTAGAAAACCTGATTTGTAAAAGATTTGCCACGGGAGCGAGTACCAACACAACACTTCAGTACGCAGTCTCAGATTCTGACTGTACAACAAATATGACGCGCAGCGGGAAAGTTAGAATTAGTTCATAGTTATGTTTTTAAAAAATTATTTATAGATTCATTTTCAGCTTTTTGACACAGTGGCCCGTTTTCCTGGATTCATTAAACGGAAGCCATATGCACTATATGTATATTATACTAGTTAAATGTAACCGGCCCAGTCGGGCCTGTGGTGCTTCATAACTACCAGCCAAAATGCGCTGTCTACCAGCCCCGGGCCATGGTTAATGTCGAACCCTGAATAATACTATTAAAATCAGTTTAATTGATAATGTTTTGCTGTGAAGCAACTAATGGGCTTTTAAACCCTCCAAATCCTTGTTTTCACATTTTATAAAAGCAGAATAAGACGAAAGAGTGTGCATTTTCATAAGCGTCAAGTTTTTATTAATGTTGATGTGATTATGAATAGTAATTGTAATATTTGTCCAGCTTAATTTTTTTATAATAACTTCAAAAAATATTTATTTTATAAACTGTTGCACCCTCATTTGTCTGTTTTCTACTTTCTGCCCACAGCAAAACCTGTAAGTTAAACTAAAAGCAATGGCGCCCCCTATTTATAAACTGTAAATGTATCTAAATCTAGTTTTATGTGGGTGATTTTATTTGTGAACAAAATGTATTTGATATTAAAACCCGCCACAGCTGCACTTTGTATGAACTATTGCTATGATTAGCCGCACAACTTTCAAATGAAAGTGGGCTGGACGATAGACTCGCTGTGCTACAATTGGCCGACACAAGCTCTGTGGACCAGGACTGGTCAGATTTAACAGGGGGTTGATCAGATTAAACATGATCCCTGCCTGGGTAGTTGATCAGTCAATCATCCTGGAGCCTAGGGCCCACTTGGCCTGCTATTTGCTGCAGAGCTTTTACAATCGCCAGGAAGTCAGAAGTATTTTGCACTCCAGTACTGGCACCCCCCTAATAACCTCATCGTGCCACCCCAGGGGGGTGCGCTCCACAATTTGAAAACCTCTGCAGTAGACCCTACATTTACTGCACACACACACACACACAGATATATACACATAGCGATATCTGAAACAGAAGCCCCCATGGTTTCTTCTAAGTTCTATCAAGAACACAAGCTAAGTTAGAAGAAACAATTGGGGCAACCTTGGCCAGCACCAAGCAAATTGGCACAATGTAAAAGCGGTGGGAGTCAAGGTTGCCCCTATTGTTTCTACTAACTTAACTTGTTTATCAGGCACAATAAAAGCGGATCGAACTTGCATCAAAATAACAACATTTAATTGTTCATTTGGTAATTGGATGAGGTTTGTGTTCCTTTTGTTATTTTTTATGAATTGGTCATTTAGCAGACACTTTTATCCAAAGTGACAGAGACTAGGGAGTGAACTATACATCAACAACTGCTGCTGCAGAGTCACTTCCAATAGGACCTCAGTTTTACGTGTCATCCAAAGAACGGAGCACAAGAAAGTTAAGTGGCCGAGCCAGGATTTGAACTGGGAACCTGCAGGTATCAAACCATTTTCCTTAACCACTGTACCATCAAACCTCCAGTTCAAACAGTGAGATAAAGTGTTTATCTATCACATTGCAGGAATGTTGTTATGAATTCCTCAGAGTAAGTTTAATATCCCCCTTGCACACAGAAAAAAATGTTTGTCGTAAGTGAATAGTAGTGAGGACTGTGTTTTACATGTAGAACATAAAAGTGGCATTAGAAAAGTAAAAGTGCAAAAAACAAAGGAATGTGAACTGGGAACAGAGAGTAAAATTATTGATAGTTTTGTGAAACCTAGAACAGATGCAGACCTAAATAACATTGCCGTCGGTTTTTGAGAAGTACATAAGTGGGCCGTAAGCTTGTTTGAACAATGATTAACACAAGAAGCCCCGCAGTGGTCATTTTGGTGTTTTTTTTTTATTTTAAAATGTCATTTTCAGCAGTTGTGTAACACATATGGGGCTGCGCTTTCATGTACCTTTCTGTCCTTATGTATTAAATATTCTCACAAAGCAAGCTTTGTGAGAAAGAGAAAGAGAGAGCAGAAATAAAGGAGATACATTACATTATACCTAAAAGCCCCGGGAGCAGTCACATTGACTGCCACACAGAAAACAATTGTTTTGTGATTATACAGAACGGTATTCTACTTTATTATTTTTATTTACCAGTTCACAAATGTTTAGCTGTAATTAGATTAGTTTCTGCCTGAGTGAATGACTGACAGCCTATTGTTTTTTCAAACAGCCTTTTCAAAGGCTGGAGCCTGCTTGCCAGCTGTGCTGTTTTGGTTAGTTAATTAGAATCAGGACTAGTGAAAACAAATACTAGAGACCGTGGAGTTTTACAATGCAAGAAAATATGGAGTTGTTTTATAAGTTTTATTTATCTACGTTGTTCAGTTGCTTTTGCGCTTCTGATAATAAACTGATTGCTGGTGAAAAGTTAAAAATGTATTGGCATTGTTTCAGTTTTATAAATATTTATGTTGTAAACCGATGTCTGGTATTTATTTATTTACATTTTCTTGTTTTGATTTGTAAAATAAATGTTTATATATATACACATACAGTATATATAATGTGCTTCAGATGTTTATGTAACGTATTCAATAAAAAAAAAAAATTATATCCAACTTTTTCTCCTTTCATTATACTATATACAGTGTTTTAAATACAGCCGTCAAAGACTGCTGTGGGGCTTCTAGGTATGAGTATGTCTCCATTGTTTCTGGTGTTAAAGCCAGGAAGAAATGCAAAAGCTGTGTATAAATCTAACATCTGTGTAATTGATGGAGGCTTACAAATTGATGATGAAATTGCTTTTTTTTCTTAAACTAATACACCTGTTTGAAATTTAACAAGCCAGGCTGGTATAAAAGGACATGTTTCAAAGACAATAGCTGTCTGTGGGAAGGTAAGGAACCATGTATAGACCTGACTGCAGTGTATGTTAAAACAAAGTATACAAAATCTGTGACACATGAATATTGTAAACCCCCTTTTGTTAGCATGCATTTTATTTTTGAGATGTTAGCATGAGAACTCGAAGTTAATGGATGCCAAAAAGGTATTGTACCAGTAGTACTGTACTGAAATGCAATAGGTAAAAATTGGAAGTAATTTGAGATTTTTTACCTGGCATCAAATATTGCCTTGATAACTGACGTTTATAGTTTGCAGTACTGTTTTGCAGTACATGAATATTGGAAGTATTTTTTTACCAGTACCTGTTTGAATAGTACTGTTCAAAAATCCAGAATGTTTTGATTTCTGAAGAGTGTTTTCAGCAAAAATGTTGAAATTTTTTAAGAAATTGGGATGCCTTACCAAGGTCAGTGTTCCAGCCAGGAGGATCAGACTTCTGTTTCTGAAGCAGATGTAGCAGTTTGTGAAAAACCCATTGCATCCAAAACCTGGGACATGGTAACTGTGGAGTGTACTCCCCTGAATTAAGAGTGAAGATTGGGCGGTATGCAGCAGAATTTGGAAATGCCAGTGCCGTCGGAAAGTTTTATCAAGGAACTAGGAAAGTGTCTGTGCAAACTGCTTTTTTTTATTATTGAGCACAAACTATTCCATGTATTACTGTAGAGTGTTGGTACTAGTTACAGTATTAAAGTTGCAGTTGTGTTAGTTATTGCATTTGTTCTAGTTATTCAATATTGTAAATTGTTGTTTTGGGATGCTTATGAAAAGCGTTTTATAAAAATTAAATGTTGCTATTGAATAAACTTAAGTAAATTCAACTGTTATGCTTTTGCACCCCTCAAATATAAAGGGTGCTAATATCAACCACATTTGTGGTAGAGCAACATTTTTTGGAAATGAAAATAAAGGGGTTTACAGTAATATTTAAAATCAATAAACCAGATTGGTGTCTGATTAAAGTTAGGGGTCCTGTTAAGTTTTAGTTAGTGCTCCAAAACATGAGCTAGGGTTTATTTTGTTTTTCTTTTTAAAAGAACCCATGTTTCCACTGGAAAAGGGACATTGTGGAAACAGATAAACATACAGGTATAGTCCTGTTTAAACCCATCCTTTGTTGTGTGTATGCTTTATCCACTAAAGACATGTTAGGGACTCAGAATGGTGTTGAAAGTTATACTGTCAATAAAGAAACTTTGTCACTTTTTGTAATTATGAAAAAAAAAAAATTACACGTACAATTGTATTGCTGCACTAGCAAACAATATGAAATGCTAAACTGAAATCGCAAGCTGTGACGAGGAGAGAAGGAATGCAAGCTTCAAATCTACCTCATGATCAGGAAGGACACTAGGTAATGGTGGTACGCCTTTTCAAGGATGGATCGACTCGATGGGAAGACAGCACCGACAGTCAGCCATTTTTGGGGAAGGCGGTAGCTGTGGAACTGCGGAACAACTCTGTTGTGATCAGCTGTGCCGCCTGCAATGATTGGAGAGAGCGGGGCACCACCCTGATCACAGCGAGAAGTTTGGCAGTTCAAAGAGGACGCAGCTACATGAGTACGGCCCTTTACGTTAAATCCTAATTCAGCCAGACCGCTGCTGTGTTTTGTTGTCTGTGTTGCAGAAGTAGATTGATAGGAGCTGAAGTGGCAGAGCCAGCACAAAATCTTGGAGCACTCACCCCTGCACACAGTCACAACATGGGATTGCACCCTCCCCGCACTGGAGCTATGGGAGAGTGAAAACTAATTATTATTATTTGTTATTTTGTTTTGGGACTGCACACTATCGTCTTGTTTTCACCACTACCATTGCTGGTAGTGGGGTGATTTTGAAGTAAATAAAACTTACAAGTTTTGGAAATTAAATACTTGTTTTGGACTTGTTTTTTTAACCACACCAGTCAACTTCCTGACACAAGCCCTTTTCCAAGTGTTACGTTTGTGTAATATTAATTAATTAATTGTTGAAATGATTGTTGTGTAATAAAATGGTATTTGCTTTTCTATTGAATTGTTCTGACTGTGGTTTCGTTGATGAATCAACAGTGTTCTAATCCACAGTTTTCTATGGATTTGTAGCACCAACTGTGGGTTCGTTAATCAACAGTATAACTGCCCTGCACTCCCCTTCTCTTCAAAACCGCTCAGCCACTTTTAGTTAGAAGATTAGTAGAATGAATCAGTCAAAAGATCAAAGGGTGACATCCCAGAAATGTTTTAAGTGTAAAAAAACCATTTGTTCTAGTTTAAAGTACTGATCCCATTATTGTTGGATAACACTTTGCCCGATTTGTTACTATTTTACTAATTACAAGAAGCAAGAAATATTTTTTCTTCTTTGTCTCTTTTTCAGATTCCTGAGCACAAAGTCTTGGCTTGATGATGTGTATTTGCTGACTGTTGTAACAGCTTGACTTCAGATGAAATAAGACATGGCGGATGATTGTGACAAAATCTCGAGTAATTCCGTCCGACTCAAGAAGGAGATATCCTTGCTGCACGGCGTCTGCCTCATCGTAGGAAACATGATTGGCTCTGGGATTTTTGTTTCACCAAAAGGAGTTTTATTATACACTGGGTCCTACGGACTTTCTCTAGTCATATGGGCAGTAGGAGGGGTATTTTCAGTGTTCGGTGCTCTCTGTTATGCAGAACTTGGTACCACAATTAGGAAGTCTGGAGCCAGCTACGCCTACATCCTGGAGTCCTTTGGAGGGTTCTTGGCGTTTCTTAGGCTGTGGACCTCCTTGCTGATTGTAGAGCCTGCATGCCAGGCTGTTATTGCATTGACATTCTCGAACTACCTGGTCCAGCCTTTTTACCCGACCTGCCAACCACCTTATATTGCTGTCCGCCTCATTGCTGCCCTTATCATATGTGAGTGGTAATCATTCTTTCTTTGAGAATCTTTTCATTTTCCATTAGTCATTGTAGGTATCTAAATAGTTACTAGGCTAAGTCTTTTACACGTGTTGCTATAACATGTTTTTCTTTTAAAAACTGGAGTAGATGTACTAAAGTGTTGCGGCTGTCACAATAGTAGCAAACCAGCTGCAAACGAGTCGGAAGTCTAGGCTGTAATGCAGTAAACATGCGCAATGCTGTTTGTGACTCGTTAAGGAGTACTTTGTGGCGGCAGCTTTTCTTTGCGGTTCAACCTTAGGTGAATATGTAATTATAGGTGTTCCTGCATACATTTTCAAAAAGGGATTGGGGAAAGTGCAATTGAGGGTTCTCAAATATTATAGTGAGATGTTAAAGCTGCCGACCAGTTGCAACAATTAATTAATTAATTGCAACAATTTGTTAAGAACTTTTGAAGGCGTGTTTTGTACAGTCACAATTGTTGCTGGCATTTCCCAGTCTGCTTTCTGTCATGTGTTGCCAGTTGTTCTCAATGCATTTTTTAGGTGAACACACGAAATACCTTTTTTCCCTAAAAGCAGGGTGTGCTTACAAGCCTTAAAAACTCTGGAACTCCTCCAGCTCATTCTGAATATCGGTATAGGAATAGGAAACACACCTATTTTATTAAGGTGCAGGTGGTTTGTAATTGTGCACAATTTAGCACTGCACCACTGACTAACTTAAATAAAAACTGACAGTATACATTTGGCTTCTAGGTAGAGCCCTGTGAAATTATTTATTTGTTGCAACTTTATTTTTCACAAATTAAATTTTATTACAGGTACACATTAATAAAACAACTAAAATACATGTATACAAATAATTGTATACATCATGTTTTAATTACATACATGTTTATTAAACATTATCCACCTTATTTTTTTTTAAAAGCATTTATTTTTTTACATTTTGACAAACAGACTTCGCGCCGCAAAAATAATTGTGTTACCATAAGCGTCAGTAGCAGTAACATGCAGTTTAACTGCCTATTTACAGTAAATACTGCCCATGCACGCTAAAAATACAATAAGATAAAATAAATATATATTTACATTGTCCTACTATTGTGGAGCTGTCATAATTGCACATACAGCAATCTACCCATTAAAAAAAAAAACCTGATAGGAACTGTATTTCAATCCCATTGCACTGTAGCAGGGCTTCATTATGCAACAAGCTTGGGTTTTCTCAATATTTAAACACTAAGCAAAGCAGATTAATTCATTCAAAACAGCATTTGCTCTAGTGCAAAGTTTGCACCATTTGAAATAAAGCAAAGCATTAGGATACTAATATAAAATATAAGCAAACAACCCAAAAGGAAAAGGAATAAACAGATAATGCTTAACGACAATATCTTCCCAAACGACTCACTCCAAATTATACAAGTTCTAGTCAGAGCTTCTGTTTCCCTTCAGACCATGTCTATGGTAACCGTTGAGCCTTGACAACTACGATTGCAAGTATTTATTTAAAGTATTTTTTTTGTATAAACCTCCCAATTTAAAAATGTCATTCTGTGTTTGCTTCATAGTGATTTTTTTTGTTTTATATTTGCATTTCTTTTTATTTCGTATATGTGAAAAACACAGGCTCTACTTGCAGGCAGCTCATGGTAATATGAGTAAGGGTTATATAATGCAAAATGTGTTGCTGATCTCTTGAAATTCGTATTAACGAGAATTGACTGTCCTCATATCATAACTTGTCAATGCGGCATCAGGCTTTATTTTGTGTTAATTGACTAGGCTACTAAGTAGGCCATGATGATGATGATGATGATAATAATAATAAAACAATTTTATTTTCAATTTAAAATAATTTATTTGCATTGTACACCAATGTGTACAGTGCAGCAGCATGATTTATTTTGTTACCGGTAGCCTACAGGCTAAAGTAAAAAGATAGGGCTCCAGGTATACATTTTACTGCTGTACTGTATACTGTACAGGCCTATTGTACAGATTTATATTTTTGTTCCTAATGTAATGTGTAGCCTACCCAAAACACATTAGTGTTATTTCAGCACAATGATTTATACATTTAAAATATATTGAGCGCTATAAATGTATGTGTGTGCAATTTTATTGTATTTTTTTAAAACCTTTTTTTTAAAAACACCTCCTTATGTTGGACAGACATGTCTGGTTTAGCGAGGGGCTCCTGTATGATTATGAAAAGCTTTTTGGGAGGTGAAGGTGGGGGACCCACTATAGAATCTGATGGGATTAAACTGCCTTTTATTATTTATTCGACAAAAATGACTCAAAACATAGTTAAATTACTATATTGCGGCTCTCTTTAACATATTTTCTGTCAGTATATACAACAAAATGTATACTTTGTTAAAATTGTTGCAACAGAAATGCAAATTGCGGTATGTTTGCTCTGTGGCTGGCCCATATTAGTACATCTACCCCTGTATGTTTTGAGAGCTATGTAGGTAACGGAAGGGCAAAATGTGCAATATTTAAGTAATTATTTTGTTAGCTACAAGTATTTCAAGGTGTTCTATTACCATACAAGCTAAATGTCTGGTGCTATTGTAAACAGAACAAAACTATGCCCTGTAGAATGTAACCTCTGAGTTGCAGGTGTTGAAAATTGTGGTTAACATATTCAATTAATTCCAAAGCATAGCTACTGCATACAAAAAGTGTTTATTACAGTATCCACTAACAACCACTTTTAAGTAAACACTTTTGGTTAGTGTTTAGTAGCTACGCTTTACAGTTAAGAGTATGCATTATTTATTTTAATTCCTGTGTGGCGTGTAAAATAACAGAATTTGAAGCCTATCATTACAGTAGTATAGTAGTAAATCACATTGAGTTCAATCAGCATGTTGCTTAAAAGTGCAAACCAACCTGAAGATAAGAGTGAGCTGCTTTTACATGTATATCTAAAATCTTTGGTTTCAAACATCTTAAACAGTAAGTGAATAAAATCACTGTTAAGGATAGCCGGAACAGCTCAAGTGTTGCAGTACGTGTTGTTTTTGCTGTTGCCTGTACACATTAGGCTACTAAGTGTTTGATTTGATTGTCAGCCTTAAATCTGGAGAGCCATGCTATACATCTAATTTAACACTTAAAATTAGATGTATAGGATGTAGCTCTCGCACTCAGAATGTAAGTGACAAAGCATTCAAAATGTTTAAACTATAACAGGTTCAATATAAACAGATTTAGGTCCTCATTCACTAAACGGTGGTAAATGACCATAATTACCACGTGGCAGGGGGAAGCCACACTGTGCACAAAAATGAACCAGCGGTAGCTGTATTCACTAAGCTAATTATATGCACAAATAAAGCGAGCTAAATGATTAATTTACAAGTTGTCGCAATGCGTGGAATTTAGCATATAGAATTCAAGATGCGGAATTATGCATGAGGTTTACATACACTGTATTATAGCGTGTGTGTGTGTGTATATGGGGGGGGGTGGCCCATGGCCCATGGCCCTGTCCTCGTCCTCGTCCTCGTCCTATCTGCAGCACTGGGATGCATGTAAATGTTCATGTATTTCCTGCCGGACTCGCGCAGGTAGCCATCGGGCACCCATGGACGAGACCTCCGGCCAAATTTATCTTTCATTCGGGCCCTGAGTGTCCACCACAGTCATAATTGCAATTGCAATTGCAATTGCTATCATCATCATTCATTCACTGCCATTCATTTAAGCTGATTCTCTGTGCTGAATCCATTTTCTGCCTAAGGTTTTCAGATGGTTCTTTACTTTTTCACATATTGGTAATGACAGCAATCACCCTATGCCTAACCTTTTTATACTCTCTAAGACTGTTCATCTACAATCCAACATTTTCTAGACTTTTCTAGAATTTTAGGTTCTGCATTATCACATTGACATTTCTAGTACCTTGTAGACAATACTATCATAGCATCAAAGGGTATGAATATGAGTTTTGCAAAAACAATTATCTATTTCTTAATTTTTTTACTCATCCACAAAAGCAAAACTTTTGCTGCAAAAGATTTTTCCAAAAATTCTTTTTGTTTTCAAAAATTTCTAGAAATTATAAATTTCCATTGGGGTATGTAAACTTTTGCTGGTATGGCTCTTGTACTTCAAAAAGAGCTTAAACACATTTCTTAAGGTTGCACTTTGATAAAGATTTATGGTATTACTACTTTGTACTATGCCACAGTTGTGGAAAGGATGACATTTTCAAAATCTGTCTCCACTGGTTTTCTGCAGCAGACAACAAGCCTCATCGAAAATGTTTATGCCCAAGCTGCCCAACTTTACGGAATGCCCATAACTTCATAAGAAACGTTTCAATACACCCTACTTCCTCCAATTTTCAAATACTAGATCTGTAAAATATTATTTGGCTGGTACTCAGGTTGGGCAGTATGAGTCCCTTACCTTCTTGTTTTTTTTAAATGCTTTTGTTTTGCCACTAAACTATATTTTGTTTTTGTGAAGTCTGTTTGGTTACCGCAGTAAATTGACGCGTCTATGCTTCCCAGTATGCGGCACAAATTCTTCTCTGTTTTGACGTCTCGTGACAGGATACGTTTCGCCGGTATGTTGTTATGGTGCTGTTTTTGGATTTGATGAATTTTCCTATTTTCACAATTTTCTTCCAGTTACGCTTTTAGTAAATTTATATCACTCCGTCTTTTTTTCTTGTGACAGCATTTACATGATTTTTCAATTCCTCTGTCAGGAATAATTTGGTCATAATTTTTATTAAGTTGCCAGTTTGTGCTGTATTGAAGTCAGTTAAGATGCCCATGTGACCTGTACATAGTAAACCTTATAATCTTGCAGCTGTACATAATAAGATTGTAAACTCCTGGAGTTCTGATAGACTCTATAGGGCTATAAACGACTACTACTGATTATAAATCAATAAACAGGTAGCAGAGTTGTTCTGTAAGGCAGTGAGAAGTTCCTTTTGATACTAGCACACTATTTTAATTGCCTGGGTCCACTGGTCATGTCAGCATTGGTAGTGAGATCCCAGATCTCTTATGTTTGTTTGCTATGGTGCACTGTGTCTTATTGTCGAGCTTCTTGTTGAATGCAATTAGCAGGGAAATGGGAAGAGGTGAGAGGTGAGCTTCCCACATCCCTGTCATTGTTAGGCTGTCTGTTTCTAGGCTTCTCATGTTTTCATAATAACAGTTTAAAAGGATCAGTGATGCCTGAGCTGAATACAGTTAAACCCTGGCTGAAATATCACAAGGGAAGTGGACAAGTTGCTAATCTTGTTCTTATGTGACTTTGTTAACAATTATTCATATGCATACTTTATACTTTGTAAAGAGAGATCGTGGTCTCTAAAACACTGGGTATTGATGTGAGGGTGGGGGGGGTCTATCCTATATATTTGACCCTCTCATAAACAGTATAGGAATAAGGTAATGCTAACATGAGCCTAATTATATTCCTGGGTTCAAAATCCATATAATCCAAGCATTGTTTTTGTAAACTTTCCACAGGTCTCTTGACGTTTGTGAACTGTATGAAAGTAAAGTGGGGTGCGGTGCTGCAGGTGGCTTCAACATTTGCCAAAGTAATTGCCCTGATCATCATCATCATTGCTGGCTTAGTGAAACTGGGTCAAGGTAAATTTCAACCGCATTTTGTAATTTTAGAGGTTAGTGAAATAACTGTATAGTAGTGAGATATTATGTGACAGTTAATTTATGTATGAAAAGTTAAAGCAGTGCAATGTAAACACAGCTGGGTGCAATCTTCTGAATGAGAGTGCCAGGCTCTTTATTTATTTATTTATTTATTTATTTATTTATTTATTTATGGTTTACACAACCCTTTTCCTGACTTGGGTGGGGCGAAGACGAACACACGCTGTCCTCCGAAGCGTGTGCCATCAGCCGACCCTTTTTTACACACTGCAGACACCATGCAGCCACACAGAGCTACAGTGTCGGAGAACAATGCAGCCCTGGGCATCTTACAGGCAAGCCCGCAGGCGTCTGGCTAGACCACAGGGGTTGCTGGGGCGCGGCGAGCTGAGGACACCCTGGCTGACCTAGCCCTCCCTTCCCCTGGGAGCTGCTCAGCCAATTGAGCATCGCTCCCTGGGAGCTCCCATCCTCGGTTGGCAAAAGAATAACCTGGTCTCGAACCAGTGACCTCCAGACTATAAGGCGGATCCTGTATTCCAAGTGGAGCACCTTTACTGGATGCGCCACTCGGGAGCCCCTCAGTCCACCCTTAAACTTCTCCCCCCCCCCCCTTTAACAGTAAGCTTGATAAAGATTTGTAATGGGTAATTATGATAGGGGCTGTGGGTTATCTGCTGACAGATGGGGAGAGACACAGGAAGTGGTTGTTGTGACACTGCTTAAATAAACATAAGGGAAACCGTGTGGCACTACCAATCATGGGTGACTATACAACTAGTGTACAAAAAATCTAAACAAAACACTGTAAACAGCTCAAAAATCAAAAGGTTTCCGTGAGCAAGGTGGCGTGCTGCTCCTGCTATAAAGGAGGTCCCGCTGACACACCCTTCCTAGCTATACTTTTTGATCATATCGTAAAAGTAACATATACAAAGCATTTTCAATGTTTTAGGCTCGAACTGTGAATGGGTAAAATGTGAGCCATTTACTGTATGTTAATGTATGTCTATTTGCAGGTAACACTGGGAATTTTGACAGCTCTTTTGACGGCTCCATGCTGAATGCAGGCGATATGGCCTTGGCTCTTTACTCGGCTCTGTACTCGTACTCTGGCTGGGACACACTCAACTTTGTTACTGAAGAAATCAAAAACCCAGAAAGGTACAGACTGCAATAATCTACACTTCATTAAACCTTACTACAGAGAAATTCTACGTCAGAATATCAGATCCATAAACACGATTCTCTGCAGGATGTAACGAACATCGTGTTATCTGTCCAGGCAGAATGTTTCTTTTTATTCAAGTGTTTGCAGCTAATAAAATATTTCCATTAATCTTACATGCCCATCTAATACAGTACAGTATTGCTCCTATCCCTTCAAAAGCTCTTTAAGCTGTCATTAACCAGCCGGCTGCTTACCATAACTCTGAAAACACTACCTAATGTGAAAAGACCTACTAAAACAAAAATGTAACTCACTTCCTGAAAGGTAAGCAAATGGAGTCCCTTTTAAATCCAGTGTAACATGTCCACTGTATAACACATGCTCATGAAAGGAGAAATTGATAGAATTATTTTATTAACTACAAAATGTTTTATAATAATAATAATACATTGTAAGGTTAAATTGCTCCATGATGTGATGTTTTTTTAGAAATTATGTTCTGCTTTGCCTGTGGGTTTGTCTGGCTCTGTTTAAAAGATTTAGTCCACTAACCTTGTGGCTTTTGTTCTAATGCTTTGCTTGAGTGTGTAATCTCATTGTAATCTACAGTAAACTTACAGTACCTAATCAAAAGCATGTTTCTGCTTAATTTTCACAGGCTGTGAAAAGCAAGAACAATATTTTTTCTATTTATTATCAAAATATGAATTACAAAGCATATAATGTATTAGTAATATTATGTTTCATCTGGTTTGCTTCATTAAGTGCCCTTATTGAAGTTTAACACATACATTTTGTTGTGATTTGTTGTGAGAATAGGGCCAGGATCCCATTTTTTAACATGTAGGACCTCTGATTTTAACTGTTTAGAATTATCTACAATATATTTAAATTGGTAACAGACTATTATATAGAGATTGACATTAAGATACAGTTTATTCCACTTCTTAGCAGTTCATGTTTCTGTAAGGTCTCTTAACTGCCAGACATTGTTAAACACAGACATTTACAACTTTAATTTTTTTTATGTTTTAATCAGGTGCCTTTGATAAGTCACTACAGTAAACTGACAGGTCTTTTTAAACTGAGCTAAATCTTGCGCATCTTAACTTTTCCCAACAGGAACTTGCCATTATCAATTGCCATTTCCATGCCTATAGTTACAGTTATCTATATCCTGACGAATATCGCTTATTACACAGTCTTGGACCTGGATACAGTCTTAAGCAGTCAAGCTGTAGCAGTGGTAAGTGCACCATGTTTGTCTTCAAGATCTTAATGTAATCAGTTTAGAGCTACTCAGAGTTGAGTATATAGGTCTACAGCAGGGCTTCTCAAACTCGGTCCTGGGGACCCCCTGTGGCTGCTGGTTTTCATTCCAACCAAGCTCTCAATTACTTAACTAGACCCTTAATTGATAATTTGCTTAATTAGACTTTTTTACTTGTTTTCAGCTCTTAAACAGTTACTTATAAAATGTTATAGCTAACTTGAAATATGCAACTGTTCAAAACAAGCAAAAAGGTCTATTTAAGCAAATTATCAGTTCAATTAAGGGTCTAGTTAAGTAATTGAGAGCTCGGTTGGAATGAAAACCAGCAGCCACAGGGGGGCCCCAGGACCGAGTTTGAGAAGTCCTGGTCTACAGTATAGATTTGGCATCTTGAGGGCAGTCAGTGAGACACCTGCTGGACGCACTGGAAACTACCTCCAAGGAAATTGAGATTTTTGGAAATACAAAGAAAAGCCATGTAATTAAAACCTTGTATCAAGGACCTGGTTGCCTACATAGAAGAATACTCCTAGTAGATAATAGTTTCAGCTGCATCAGGTTTTACTGTGAGCTTAGGCTTGGGAAGTATGTCTTGAAATGTGGTAGGGAATCTGACGTGTGCTGCGTAGGAAAGAGAAATACATTTAAGCTTAGCACACAAGTTCTGCTGCTTCTGCGTGATACTGAATTTATGGCGCGCCAGTGCGGGATAATGGCCAGCGATAAGTATCGGCATCCCATGTTAAGTCATATTTCTATTATACTGAAACTTTAAACTGAACGATTTATTTAGACACGCCATGGCAATATTGTAATATGGCACAAAAACAAGCTAGGAAACAAACGTCATGGCTAATTAACCGTTAAACTAGTGGCTTGAAACAATGCATGTATGCGATTCTGATATCACTGAATCATGTATTTTAAAAGTCAAGCTCAACCTTTTTCAGATCTGCAATGCTTGTAAAGTCCTTCCTCATTATTGCACATCTTGCACATCAAAACAAGTGTATGGCGAACAATTTATAGTCAGTGTGGCCTAACCTTGATTAACTACATTTGTGAATGATCAAATCATGAAATAGAGGAAGCACTGTGTATAAATACATTTTATGTTAACAGCAGAATGAAAACAGCAGTCGAACTGGCACAAATTAGGGAAATGGGTTAATAGTACTCTTCAAATTATCTAAAATCTGAAGTCTGTGCCCCTACCTTCCCAGTCCTTGACAGGGTTGAGGACATTTGTGCTTGGCATGGGAAAGAGCTTGCAATAAAGTGTGGCTCACACTTTTGGACACAATAGAAGTCTTAATTCCCATCCCTGTGGTTGCACTACAATGTCCCATAAGTTTGGCATATCTGCTCTGGTTAGTGTGGGAGTAAGATAATGCACTTTTAAACATTAGCTACATTTACAATGAATTTTGGCAACCAGAATGGATTCATGATGTTATTATACCACCTTCAACTTATAATATTACGTTACATTATAAAAATGAATCCCGTTCAAGGGAAAAATTGGAGAATTGTTATTTTACTGAGACATAAATACAATTCCACCTGTACTTGTGTTGCAAATTTGAAAACATACATCTATGAATAATGTTAAAACAGGTTAATCTGTTTGTAAATTTGTTATATATATATATATATATATATATATATATAGATATATCTATATATATATATATATATATATATACTGTATAAATAGTCAAGCTGATATACATACCTCCAGACTGTGGCTGATAATTCACTGAAATCTCAGCAATGAGCTGAGCTCTCCATTTAAATCAATTATGAAACCCTTGGCTTACGGTCCTTAAGATCATAGCATTGGATCCCATGTTGAAAAATATTTAAATACAACGTTGTAGTATTGTGGAAATGTGAAGCAGGCTCACACAGGTTTTGCAAGTTCTCGAATGCATGGTTTATTAAGACAGGACTCTACACTTGATAGGTAAAAGTGTGCTGCTTTACTAGCCAGTGATGCAAATACAGCTGAGCAGCATAGTCTCTCTCCTCCTCCCAGCAGCAGCAGCTGCTCAATACTTACCCCCATGCACCAGCCACCAATCCCAAGCAGACACAGCTTACCCCTCTCGATCTCTGGATAGTTACAAAATCTCGTCCCTTGGTTTGTGACAACAGTGTTGCCACCGCTCCCGCTCGAGCGGCAAGCCGAGCTTCCGGTTTGGTGACGATTCTGATGTCCCTGAACACCTGCTGCACTGCAGTGGTGACCCTATTTCACAGAACCTTCCCCAACGTAGTTACAGCAGACCCAGGGTCTTTACAATATACTTGTCATATAATAGTTACTACTTATACTCTCTTTGAAAACATTTTTTATGAAGTTCATGATACAGTGTAGCGAAAGCACACATTACCTTGCATAGTTTTATAAAACAAAATTCATTTAATTAGTAGTAGCAGTAGCATGTTGCCAGAACTTTACAACAGCACATTATGAATCCCTTTTGTACTATAAAGGATTCTTTAGAGAAACATTTAACAAATAATTACATTTAACCAACTTTAGAGAAAAAAAGACAGATGATGACCAGTAGAATGCTCCATTTAAATCTGCTGTAAATCCCTGTGGCTACAATTTGTAAATAAACTTGTGTTATCATTCTAAAATCTTAGTCACTGTAAACACCCTTTTTAATGCAATGCATGTTTATTGTAAAGCCATAAATATTTTCGAATCACATGCATAAAACCTATTTTGCTCCAGAAATGCTGGTGAACTGTTGCAGTGTATGAAATATGTATTTTTAGTGGAATTTGATATTCTTTTTTTTCATACGCGAAAAAAGCACAATAAAAGGCTTGCAAATATTTATGGCTTTACAATATTGTAACGTTTTTATGATGCATGCTATATGACATATTAGCATAGCCCCTCTTTAATTACCATAAAATGACACCCATGGTTTGTTGTAAAACCTAGTCAAAATATAAGACAGGGTCGGGATTTTTTTTTTTTTTTTTAGTGAATAATACTGTGACAGACCTATGTGCTACCTCTATTTTTGTTGTGAATGTAGCCATTTATTATAATGCTGTCTGGTGTTTGGATGGAGAGATCCTGGATGTCAAACTAATTAGATTACAACCTGGTCCTTTTGAGGGACAGCTGGTTTGTTTTTCAGTTTAATCAAGTGCTGTAGAAATGACAGTAACTGTAAAAGTCTTTACTGGCTTATTTGCTATAAACAATCTTGATTTAGATATACGAGAACTGTGTTGAATTGTTGAGCAAAGTAAATAACTGAATCCAATTATACCCCCTGTCATCAGTCATAATAATATTATTTTAAAAGTGATGTGTTCTCAAATGCATACAAACCTAAAATCTTTATTACAGACATTTGCAGATGAAGTTCTTGGCTTTGTTAAATGGCTGATCCCATTATCGGTGGCAATATCGTGCTATGGTGGGCTGAATTCTTCAATTATAGCTGCCTCCAGGTAAGCAATGACAAAGTTATGGGGATCATCAATGCATGCTTATTGGCACTTATAATTTTACTTTTGTAGTTTGTTTTGTGGCTTGCAGTCATTTGGCCCTGGATTTTTGTATTTTTGTATGGCCCCTCTTGTTCATAGGTGTTGTGCTCATACATTGGCATTAATACAAACAGTTACTACTGTACAGTATATTTAATTTATTGAACTGTCTTGGTGACTGTATATTACATCATACTTGTGCTAAATAGTTGTTTCCATTTGTAGCAGGGCAAAAGCCCTACACATATAAATAATGTGGTGTTATGTATATGTATATATTAAAAATAATATTGACTGTAAGTATGCACTAGATATGGCAGTTTTTTGCAGTTGTATATAAAGTTGCAAAGTTTTGAATTTAAGTTTGACAGGGATGGGGTTAAATCCATTTCTGCCAAATCCATGTACGGAATGTGGCTGGGGCTTAACCCTTTTGCGGTCCATTTATTCAGCGCCTGTCTGGTCCAATTTATTTTCACACGCACTGTTTATTTTACATGAGTTGTTTAAAAGTATTTTTTTAACAGTTAAACAGATTTAAAAGGCACTGCATATCAACAGGACACTCAGTACTGTATCTCCAACCCCGCCCCACCCCTTGTTCACCTTATTTATCACATACCTCTTCATAGTCGTGCATACTGATAAGTCCTCTCCTGATCACTCATTTTATCACCAAACTTCTCAATAATGCGATCAAAGTTTAATTTTATTACTATAACATCTCAAAAAGCTCTACAAATGTCTGTGATGTTCTCTGAGAACTGGATGCAGAAGCAGCTATCTTGTATGTCAGTGCTATCTCTGTGTTGCAGGGGCTATGTGTATTGCTCGGATCCGCCCCCTTTTTTTTCGGCTCCTATCAGTCTCACACGGTCATTGAAAGGTTTTCTCTGCCTCTTCCGGAGAAAAAAAGACTACAGACCTGTGCTCGACGTCTTTTGATGATGTTGGACAGTGTCTGACATCAGACCGGAAAGGGAAAATTGTAATGTTGGACCTGGTCTGACATAGGACTGCAAATGGTTAATTGACAATCAATTAAGCCCAGCCACATGGTATAAAAAGGAGCTGGAAAGCCAGTTATTTTGTTCTAGTTCCATCAAGCATGCAGCCTCAGTACTGTGTGGAGAGCCAGGGTGAGTGAGTTGTGCAGGGATTCATTTAGGGGATTTTGAACCCGCAACAGTTTATTTTAGTGTGTCACAGAGTAGGTTCCCAGATTGGGACCTCCCTTTTAGTGGGAGCAGCGCTAAGCCAGTGTTTGGCAAACTTTTATATGTTGTTAGCTGTTTTCTCACTGTGTTTTGTTTTGCCTTTTTTGAGTTATTTTGATTACACTATGTCTGTGTGTGTCATCCTGTACTACATTGCTGGTACCCTAGTGGTGGTCACCTGTCAATGCAACTTTCTGTTTATTTGATTAAAACCTGGACCCGAGTGGTGTTGTCAACTGCATCCATCTGTCTCTCTCATCATTCAGTGGACACCAACAACATAAGTAACAGCTACTAAGACCCCCTGTTACACGTGGTTTTAGAAGGGGGATCCGCTGAGTTCTGCCGAGGCAAGGCAAGACCACCCACTAGAGAGAGTCAGGGACATCTCCTTGGCCTGGATTCTGGACCCCAGGACTCCCCTGTGGCTGGAAATGGAGGGGAGGAAATACCTGGGGGCCATCCATGTGGAGATGCTGGTGGATTTCGTCCTCCTGACCTCAGAAGCCCAGCTCAAGGGGATCTGTGGGCACTATCCAGCAGTAAAAGAGGCTTTTGATGCTATGGGCAGGGTGGTCGACCGGATACATAGAGAGTGGTGGGAGGCGGAGCAGTCCCAGTTGGCCCGGGCCTGTGCACCCATGTGCTCTGTTTGCATGGAATATAGGCACGTGGAGGCCAACTGCCATGACCGGGAAGAGGACGCAGACACGGACCTAGAGTGGGAGGAGCTTGCAGTTCAAAGCGAAGCAGAAGAGCGGCTGTCCCAAGAGGAAGAGCCACGGCCGTGCCCAGAACTGTTGCCATGGCAATTTACAAGGGGGGACGATCCCCTGATGGAGGAGCTAAGGCCTCACCCCTCAAAAAATTTTTGGTGGGGTACGAGGGCAAGTAATGGTTGACCCTCAGCAGCCACCAGGAGGGGAGGAGCCAATGCTGCCTTCGCAGCCAGAAGGGGAGGAGCCACTGCCACCTTCACAACCAGCATCACCACCAGAGGGAGAAGTGGAGCTCCCATTGTTGCCTTCTTGGCTAGGGGCTGCCCTCCCGGCATCGCCGTCACCTGCTCTTCACTGCCAGCGGGGACCCACAATTAGACAGAGGTGACACTGAGGTTAAGGGGTAGGCCAGGCGTTAAATGGGCACCTCTTTATAGAAGCCCAGGGGTCATTGTGGGGGTTAAACGGGCACTCCCCTTATATAAGTCCAGGGGTCACTGTGGGGGTTAAACCGTACAGAAACCTAGTAAATAGCAGGGAGCTAATGTTGGGGCCAACTGGCATCAGACGGCAGGGTGTGCAAGTTGTTGAGAGCAACTCTGGTCGTCTGGTATTTGATAGAGGCCAGCTGAGCCCCAGTGTTGCCTATCACCCACCCATGTGTTTATTGCGGGTAGTGTGTTAGTTGTCAAATGGACCCTAGGGGTTCCATTCTGAGTGGGAGTGTATGTGGCAGGGCAATATCCTTGCACATGTAAATAATTTATTGTTGTGTATATGTATATATTAAAAAAAAAATATTGAACTTAAGTGTGCACTAGATATGGTAGGTTTTTGCAGTTGTACATAGTTGGAAAGTTTTGAATTTAAGTTTGGCAAGGATGTGTTTAAATTTTTCTCTGCCATATCTATGTGCGGAATGTGGCTGGGACTTAATTGACTAATTGATGATCATTTAAGCCCAGCCACATGGTATAAAAAAGGAGCTGGAAAGCCAGTTCTTTTGTTCAAGTTCCAGCAAGCGTGCAGCCTCAGTACTGTGTGGAGAGCCAGGGTCAGTGAGTTGTGTAGGGATTAATTTAGGGGCTTTTGATCCCACAACAGTTTATTTTAGTGTGTCACAGAGTAGGTTCCGGAGCACTAGGGCTATCATTGCTGGTACCCTAGTGGCGGTCACCTGTTTCCGTTTATTTGAATAAAACCTGGACGCCTCAGTGGCGTTGTCAACTGCATCCCTCTGTCTCTCTCTCATCATTCAGCGGACACCCACAACAAAAGTAGCAGATACTAAGACCCCCTGTTACACCATCATATATGTCCTACATAAAAAAAAAAAATAAAAAAATAAAAAACTAGAAAACAATACTGTATTCCTTTGAATTCAAAGAACAAGTAGCGGGGTTCGGAAAAATATAGTGGTATACATCCCCACATATTGCTACAACTGTTTAAATAACATACCTCTAGTTTTTCATTTTGTTAACATCCTTACGAGTTTTTACACTTAGAGGTATTTTCAAGATGGCTGATTACTGCATTCGGGTTTGAGATCAGAAGTGTGTCCTTTCTGTCATTGATCAGAGAAGAGACACGCCCCAGTGAAGCTTTGGAGTGACAAGGGTGTGGTTTTTCTTCTTTTTTGTATACTTTTACAAAATATTTTTAATTGAGCATTTTTAGTTGTGGGTGAACATATGCTAATACAATACAGCACATTTCTTAAAGTAAGTTAGCTTTCATTTCTCTTCATATCGGATCATCTTCAGTTTCATACTAAATAAATAAATAAAAACATTACTTCATGTCAAAGTGAGACTACTTTGAATTACCGAACTGAGTTTGAATTATTCTCGGGGGAGCCCCAAATATGTCAAACTATCTACTTTGGTAGGGGGAGATGGTAGTAATAGAGGTATATTGCATGCATATGTTTTTAAATATCAAACCATCTTTATTTATGTATTAATAATGTATGAAAATAAAGACGATCCTGTATGAAGAGAAATGAAAGCTAACTTAAATTAAATAATGTATTGTGTTTAGCGTATGTTCATCCACAACTTTAAACACTCAATTATAAATCTTACATAGAACTATAAAGCCCATAGACCATGTTTTATTTATTTTTCATCTCTTGAGAGAGAAAAACACACCCTTGTTACTCCCCCAGCTTCATTGGGGTGTGTCTCTTCAGGAGTATGGGTGGGAAATAAAAAAAAAAAATATGCCTCTCAGCAGTGACACACACCTCCTAATCTCAAACAGATTGCATTAAGCAGCCATCTTGAAAAGAAGATGAGCAGCAACAGTTGAAATGAGCTGAATGGGGCAGATAGCCGAAGCAGGGAGACCAGCAAGGAGAGTTACAGTCATCCAATCTGGAGAATACAAGAGCTTGGGTCAGGAATTGGGTGGAATAAGTAGTGAGAAAAGAACGGATTTGGTAGATGTTGCTAAGAAAGAAGCGGCAAGTGTGTGTCAGGGAAGAGATGTGGAGAGGAGGAGAGGGAGGGGTCGAGACTCGAGAGTAACACCTAGGTTTTCAGCAGAAGGAGATGGAGAGAGGGTGATAGTCAAGCGATACTGAGATAGGGAGGTCAGAGGAGGTCAGATTTAGAGGGGTTGAGTTTGAGGTGATGAGAATGCGTCCATGTTGAGAGAGCAAAGAGGAATTCTGAGATGTGGAAGGAAATGTGGAAGTCAAAGGAGAGAAAGAAGAGGAAGATCTGTGCATCATTAGTGTAAAGATGTTAGGAGAAGCCAAAAGAGGAGATGAGAGTACCCAGTGAGCGGGTGTAGTGAGAAGAGGAAGGGTCCCAGGACAGGTCCTTGAGGTACACCTGTAGGGAGGAGGTGAGGAGAAGAGACAGAGCCATGTCAGGAAACCTGGAAGGAACAGTTGGAGAAATACATATTTGTGTTACACTTATATTTTCCTTTCTCAGGGAATTTTGTTGGAATTGCTCTGAGCTGGAGCCCCTCCATTTTAGCAAGTCTGTGAAGCATTTAGACATTACAAAAGCATAATACATTAAAGATAATTTTACTATACAATATAATAAGCCATCATTGATTTTAGTCAAGTATTCATTTATGTACTTTATACTGTAAAACATGTTAAGTCGATATTTATATAAATTACATTTTCTGGTTTTGTATTTCTTAGCTCTTAAGGACAAACACATAGGGTTATTTTTATGAGTGTCTACTTTAGCTATGGGCAGCACTGTACAGTTAGAATACACAATGTTTTGTCTTTATCTATAAACACAATTTCTGATGCATGCCAGTCACATGAATGAATTACCTGCTCACGTTTTGTTGTAGAGTTATGCATGTCTTTACACTTTTTTTTGCTGTTGATGGTGAATAACATTACTTTATGCTTGCAGGTTATTCTTTGTGGGTTCCCGGGAGGGTCACCTTCCAGACATTCTCTGCATGATCCATGTTTTGAGATACACTCCTATTCCTGCATTGCTGTTCAACGTGGGTATTCCTGAACTTGGAAATTAACAACTACAGTAGACCCTGGTTAATCCTTGCAGATTGGAACCGATTTGAGCCCAAATTAGTGAAAAACACGGATTAGGCGAAATTGAGTTTACTCCAAAAATGCAATAATACAAATAAAATATAATGTCCCAACAATGGTAAAAATATATACAGGCGATCCTCGATTTACGATGCTTCGATTTACGACGCACGGCACTTACGACCATTTTGCATTATTACCCTGCTTCGACTTTACGACATCGATACAGCATTTACGACACGGCGAAATACGAGCCATGCGTCATGCTGCCGTGGTCACCCCACTTAGTCTAGAGGTTTTTTTATGCATGTAATTTATTTATTTATTTGCCCTTAACAATGACTGATAAGCGCAATGGACTCCAAACGAAACCTAAGCGTGAACTCTGTCACATGATGAGGGGCTTAAATTCAGGTGATCGTACTGCTAGGAGTTCCGCATACACACACTGAATATGCCATTGAAAAGCCCAGAGTCTGTACTTTAAACAAGCCAGGCGGGTGTCTGAGTAATATGTGCATAACCACCGGGCTGAGTGTAAAGAGTTAAATAAATATTTGCATGACAATATAACAGGTCATTTTTGTAAAACTATATTATTTAGCTGAAGAGTCAGGAACGTAACCTCAATTTATAACATTGTTCCTTGGAAAAATGTGCTTCGACTTACGACGCTTCGATTTACAACGTGACTTTCAGGAACCAATTGTGTCCTAAGTGCAAGAACTGCCTGTACTGTACATAGTCACCATTGTTCAGAGGCAGAGAGAATTAAGTGATGAACTTCCACTTCCACACAGATACGCCGATGTCCATACTAATAACCAATTAGTCCAAGTTTCATGTCCCACTATGTTTTTAAAAATAATTTAAGGTAAATCCGTAAAGGGCAGTCCTCCTTTTTCCAGATGATTAGCTCTTTTGTAGGATTATCTAATATAAGGAAATATTAGGTAGTGCTAGTCAGGGTGTGTGAAACAGTAAAAATGTATTGCATGTATTGAAAATGACACTGTTTGGTGTACAGATTGTCCTTTGACCTTTTTCAAAGACAATATTAACTTTTGTGTTCTTCACCTGTTCACAGTTTCAATATTTCAAGATGATGCAGCTTATGTCACACTGCTTTCTAACTGTGTGTTGGGGGGGGGGGGGGGGGGGGGGGGGGGGCGGGCTGTGTATGTGTGTGGAGTGGGACACTGTGCATGTGGGGTAGGGAGCTGTGTGTAAGGGTTTTGATGGGTGGGCTGTGGGGTGGGACGATGTGTGTAAGGGTTGTAATGGGTGGGCTGTGTGTGGGTTGTGATGAGGGGGCTGTGTGTAAGGGTTTTGATGGGTGGGCTGTGGGGTGGGACGATGTGTGTAAGGGTTGTAATGGGTGGGCTGTATGGACACACTCCCAACCCCCCGACCCAACCCACATACGCACACACCCCTGCGACACACATTCCCTCTGGTACCACACCCCCACCCCCCGATACACACCAACCACCACGACACATTCCCACACTCAACAAATACTACCACCCGACACACCCCACCCCCCCCCCGGATACATTCCCAAAACTACCCACCGATACACATTCCCAACACTACCCACCCCACCCCCGACCCCGATACACTAACCTACAACACTACCACATTCCACTACACTACCGATACACCTCCACCCCCGATACACATTCCCAAACACTACCCCACCCACATACACCTCACCACAGGCAACACTACCCACCCCACCCCCCGACACATGTGTGTAACCCCCCCCCGACACACATACCCACCCACACCCCCCAGTGGGTTCCCGACACACACCTAACCCCCCGACACACATTCCCAACACTACCACCCCACCCCACCCCCGACACACCCTCTCAACCACTACACACCCGACACACCCCATCAACACTTGCCACCCCAATGTGGGGTGGGGGGGACACACACAAGGGCCCCGACACAACCCCGGGGCCACACCCCACACCCCCACCTCCCCCCGAAACACATGGGACAAGGGGGACCTCCCAAACCTCCGGAACGTACCCACCGGACAACACCCATCCCTCCCTGTGTGGGGGGGGTGGGGGGGATGTGTATGGGATAGGGGTTTGTGTGTGTGTGGAGAGGGACACTATGGGCTGGGAAGCTGTGTGTGTGGTATAGGGGGCTGTGTGTGTGGGGGGAGCGACACTATGGTCTGGAGGGCTGTGTGTGGGGGATTGGACACTATGGAGTGGAGCGCTGTGTGTGGGGTGGCGGTCTGTGTGTGAAGAGGGACACTGTATGGGGTGTGGGGGCTGTGTGGGGGGGTGTGGGGTGGCGGTCTGTGTGTGAAGAGGGACACTGTATGGGGTGTGGGGGCTGTGTGGGGGGGACTTCAACAGGTGAAAACCAACACAAAGTGAACTAGTCTGTAGTGTTCAACCTTTATGGTTAGGAAACCCTATAATAATGAGTTAATAATGACTGAAACCACAGAACTACAATATTGTTGAAGAGTAGCTTTTAAAAAAGTGAATTGAAAGTAAATGGTCAACTACCACACAGTAAAAGCATAATCAGGACTCTATAAGTAGGGCAGTAGAACATAAGAAAGTTTACAAACAAGAGGAGGCCATTCGGCCCATCTTGCTCGTTTGGTTATTAGTAATTTATTGATCCCAGAATCTCATCAAGCAACTTCTTGAAGGATCCCAGGGTGTCAGCTTCAACAACATTACTGGGGAGTTGATTCCAGACCCTCACAATTCTCTGTGTAAAAAAGTGTCTCCTATTTTCTGTTCTGAATGCCCCTTTGTCTAATCTCCATTTGTGACCCCTGGTCCTTGTTTCTTTTTTCAGGTCTAAAAAGTCCCTTGGGTCAACATTGTCAATACCTTTTAGAATTTTGAATGCTTGAGTTAGGTTGCCGCGTAGTCTTCTTTGTTCAAGACTGAACAGATTCAATTCTTTTAGCCTGTCTGCATATGACATGCCTTTTAAACCCGGAATAATTGTAGGTCGCTCTTCTTTGCACTCTTTCTAGAGCAGCAGTATCTTTTTTATAGCGAGGTGACCAGAACTGAACACAATATTCAAGATGAGGTCTTACTAATGCATTGTACAGTTTTAACATTACTTCCCTTGATTTAAATTCAACACTTTTCACAATGTATCCGAGCATCTTGTTAGCCTTTTTTATAGCTTCCCCACATTGTCTAGATGAAGACATTTCTGAGTCAACAAAAACTCCTAGGTCTTTTTCATAGACTCCTTCTCCAATTTCAGTATCTCCCATATAATATTTATAATGTACATTTTTATTTCCTGTGTGCAGTACCTTACACTTTTCTCTATTAAATGTAATTTGCCATGTGTCTGCCCAGTTCTGAATCTTGTCTAGATCATTTTGAATGACCTTTGCTGCTGCAACAGTGTTTGCCACTCCTCCTATTTTTGTGTCATCTGCAAATTTAACAAGTTTGCTTACTATACCAGAATCTAAATCATTAATGTAGATTAGGAATAGCAGAGGACCTAATACTGATCCCTGTGGTACTCCACTGGTTACCACACTCCATTCTGAGGTTTTTCCTCTAATCAGTACTTTCTGTTTTCTACATGTTAACCACTCCCTAATCCATGTACATGTGTTTCCTTGAATCCCAACTGCGTTCAGTTTGAGAATTAATCTTTTGTGCGGGACTTTGTCAAAAGCTTTCTGGAAATCTAAATAAACCATGTCA